>NC_069507.1:210754059-211060059 GCF_027579735.1 Bombina bombina
AATAACAGACAAAGCCTTCTTTATGGATTCAGAAACAAAATCTCTTATGTTATCAGGAACATTCTGCACCTTAGATGTTGAGGGAACTGCAACAGGCAATGGTACATTACTAAAGGAAATATTATCTGCTTTAACAAGTTTGTCATGACAATTATTACAAACAACAGCTGGAGGAATAGCTACCAAAAGTTTACAGCAGATACACTTAGCTTTGGTAGATCCAGCAGGCAGTGATTTTCCTGTAGTATCTTCTGGCTCAGATGCAACGTGAGACATCTTGCAATATGTAAGAGAAAAAACAACATATAAAGCAAAATAGATCAAATTCCTTATAAGACAGTTTCAGGAATGGGAAAGAATGCCAAACATCAAGCTTCTAGCAACCAGAAGCAAATGAAAAATGAGACTGAAATAATGTGGAGACAAAAGCGACGCCCATATTTTTTAGCGCCAAATAAGACGCCCACATTATTTGGCGCCTAAATGCTTTTGGCGCCAAAAATGACGCCACATCCGGAACGCCGACATTTTTGGCGCAAAATAACGTCAAAAAATGACGCAACTTCCGGCGACACGTATGACGCCGGAAACGGAAAATAATTTTTGCGCCAAAAAAGTCCGCGCCAAGAATGACGCAATAAAATGAAGCATTTTCAGCCCCCGCGAGCCTAACAGCCCACAGGGAAAAAAGTCAAATTTTTGAGGTAAGAAAAATATGATAATTCAATGCATAATCCCAAATATGAAACTGACTGTCTGAAAATAAGGAAAGTTGAACATTCTGAGTCAAGGCAAATAAATGTTTGAATACATATATTTAGAACTTTATAAATAAAGTGCCCAACCATAGCTTAGAGTGTCACAGAAAATAAGACTTACTTACCCCAGGACACTCATCTACATGTTTGTAGAAAGCCAAACCAGTACTGAAACGAGAATCAGTAGAGGTAATGGTAAATATAAGAGTATATCGTCGATCTGAAAAGGGAGGTAAGAGATGAATCTCTACGACCGATAACAGAGAACCTTATGAAATAGACCCCGTAGAAGGAGATCACTGCATTCAATAGGCAATACTCTCTTCACATCCCTCTGACATTCACTGCACGCTGAGAGGAAAACCGGGCCCCAACTTGCTGCGGAGCGCATATCAACGTAGAATCTAGCACAAACTTACTTCACCACCTCCCTTGGAGGCAAAGTTTGTAAAACTGATTTGTGGGTGTGGTGAGGGGTGTATTTATAGGCATTTTAAGGTGGGAAACTTTGCCCCTCCTGGTAGGAATGTATATCCCATACGTCACTAGCTCATGGACTCTTGTTAATTACATGAAAGAAAGATCATTTTAGATTTACACAATTGTCCCTTTAAATGCTGTACAATTAGACCATATTTAACTTGCAAAGTAATCTTCAACTTTTAATGAAAACTTTAATTGAAATATATTTTAACAAACACAAACAAAATTAGCTAAAATGTGTTTATTTTTTATTAGATGGATTGTCATTCATGCTGCACAGTAGCACTTTTTTATGTAGTTTAACTCTGCATAATCTTAAAAGCTGGAAGATTGGTGCAGAAGCGCAAGTTGCACTTCAATAAAACCTCTGCAGATTTTGTAGGCTTCTTGTTGCAGATTTATGATACATAACATAGTGAGACTTTTAACACTAAAAAGATTCTGAGTGCTATAAACTGGTGCCTGTTGATTTTCAGCCACAGGGTGGATTACTGCTTAAGTAGCAAAAACTGGGACTTGTTTAAATCATTGTTTCTCAACCGCGGCCCTCAAGTACTTCCAACATGCCAGGTTTTCATTATAGCTGAACTAGAGCACAGGTGAAATAATCAGCTGATGGGTGAGAGCAGGTTTGTAACCATGGTGTTACTGATCAGCTGATTACTTCACCTGTGTATTGGTTCAGCTATATGAAAACCTGGCCTGTTGGAGGTACTTGAGGACCACGGTTAATAAACACTGGTTTAAATTACAATAATCTACACCTGGTTTTATTATGATAATCCCCAGGCAACTGTGGGTGTTTACAAATTTACAATGATTTAGAAATATGAATATATGAAATGGTCATGTAAGTACATTTTGTGCTGAATGCTGGTCATAATAATGTTTTTTTTCTTATCTGTTTTTTTTATAGTGGACAGTAAAATGAGTTATCCTTTAATGAATTTCCAATGATTTTTGTATATAAAAAGTTGATTCTGCGATATAGATATATACACATACAGTATGCATATACACATATACAAATACGTTCACAGATATATATGCACCTTTGTGCCTTTCCCAATCCAAAACCTTGTCATATATTATATAACTTTTAAACACTTTCTATTATTTTATTTAAATAATAAACATAAATTTAACTGTTAATATATATATATATATTTACACTTTTTGCTTTTTAATAGAAATACTTTAAATACCTTTGTTCTTCACTTAGAAGAATGTTATTCTTATATATATAGATAGATAGATAGATAGATAGATAGATAGATAGATATAACAAATATATATTTTTATATATATATATATATATATATATATATATACACACACACACACACATTTTTCCCACTTTTTTTTTGCTACATTGACTTCCATGGGGGAATAGGTTATCGTGCACCCGATATTGTTGGTTCGGATTTTTGTGTGTGTTGGGTTAACGCGAGAGCAATAACTTTTTACTTTCAACTCATAATACCAGCACAACCCGACGCATGCAAAACTTTACTTCTAGCGCTATAGCAAAAGCGCTAAATTGCGCTCCACTGATAATCTTGCCCACTGTCTTTGTTACTCTAAAATCAAAGCACCAGATACAACACAGAAACTGGCATCAAGTCTGTCTAGCCGCTGAATATATGTTTTGTTTATTTTTGTGTAGTAGTTAAAAGAGCACCTTGCTCATAATGAGAAGTAATACATGATTGTTAGAACACATCAGCTTATTTTATTTCTACACATGGACTGTGCACAGTAAAGCTCTTTATGCCAAAGAGAAACACTGAATTCTGAATTATTGATCCCATCCAGTTACAGTTACTATTAGGGTTAACCCCATGGATGCCAAATAAAGTATTACAATGCTTTGCATGAATTTTCCCTACGACATAATCCACCCTTTATAAAATCCTAAAAGGACAAAAAAACAACAGAAATGAAAGCAGCAGAAAAATAATGTAACATTGCCAGATTAAATATCCTAATATCCTGGTAATATACTTGCACAGTTCCAACTCATCTGGAAGGTCAATATGTCTGCCTCTTCTTATCCGGTCTTCTGGTAGCCCCAGAATATTATTCAAACAATTAACAGAATGTTTCTTGCATTTTAATATTAATCCAGATAGATATAGCTCCGCTCTATGCATTTCAGTGATCACTCTGCCTTCTTCTACGGGATTAAAAAAACAAACAAACAAAATAACTAAATTATTTCTATAGAGAAATATTCACAAAAGCTTGATCTAGAATAATCTACTACCCTTTTCTTACTCTCAGATATACTATATGTGTGTGGCACAACCTAATCAGATGATTGGATTTAGCTGCAGCGAGCCCTATGACTTGAAGGTTTAGCAGCATCTAAAACAAACAATGAATGGATTAAATAAGGATATCAAACTCATTTTAACATATTGTTTAAAAATATTATAGCCAAACTTTATCAAACTACATTTGAAGACTTTACGGTGCAGGTTCAGCTATTGCTTATGTGCAAATGTGTGACCCAAGCTAAGGACTAATATGTGTATATTGCAAGATCGGTCAAGTCAAAATTAAACTTTCATGATTCAGATAGGGCATGCAATTTTAAACAACTTTCCAATTCACTTTTATCATCAAATTTGCTTTGTTCTCTTGGTATTCTTAGTTAAAGGTTCAACCTAGGTAGACTCATATGCTAATTTCTAAGCCCTTGAAGGCCACCCCTTATCTGAATGCATTTGACAGTTTTTCCACAACTAGAGGGCGTAAGTTCATGTGTGCCATATATAGCAATGTGCTCATGCCCGTGGAGTTAGTTATGAGTCAGCGCTGATTGGCTAACAAAGAATTGAAAAAAGGGGGCAGTCTGCAGAGGTTTAGATGCAAGGTAATCACAGAGGTAAAAAGTATATTAATATAACAGTGTTGGTTGTACAAAGCTGGGGAATGGTTAATAAAGGGATTATCTATTTTTTTAAAACAATAAAAATTCTGGAGTAGACTGTCCCTTTAATTGTTAGTTTTTGCATGCTTGAAACATTAATGCATACATAATCTTGCACACATATTGCATATTTCAGTTTGTTAGAAGTGCATGCAACATTGGCTTTCACATATCACGTTTTAAATAATTTCTTTGTTTTTAACATAATACTTATGTCAAATAACTGGAGCCAAGTTATAAAATGGGCAGAAATTAAAAAAATGGATTTAGTTCAGTCAAAAAAACTGATACAGTACAAGAATATTAGTTCCTGTGTTAAACGAAGATCAATTTGTGTGTAACCTGTGATTTATTTATGTCCATCAGATATAAGTAGATCCTTCTGACAAAGTTTTATGAGACTCTTTTCAGCTTCAAGCTATTCCGTTCCACATGATATGAGAATACCATGTTAGCTAAAATCCTCTGTAAAAGGCACTGAGCAATTTTGGTGAAGAGTGGTGCAATTATAGCAATGTACCCTATTAAAATCTGTGTTGGGACATGGTCCATATTGCAGGTTGTAAGATACAGCCATTTATAGGTTTCTGCTAAGTCTTTCAACAATGTTATTGTAGCTTGTTCAGGAGACTCTTTGTTAAACTCTTATGTCTTCTGCAAGTATTGGCGATTTTGATAGTATTCTGATATGGTAACATAACCCTTGTAGGAAAGAGGACGGCAAAGTACTCATATTTGAAAGAGTGTTTAGGATAGATGGTTTGCAGAATCTTTGTTTGGTCTGGTGCTTTCTATCTGTGATTCCTAGTCACCTCAACTCTGGATTGTTTGTTGGGATTGCTTGTTGGTATGCACTGGGGTGTCTAACCAAGTCATGCCAATTATCCAATATCTGAGGTCTCCTCCATTTCCTTTCATGAACAGACCAACTTTTTCATCTTTATAGTGATAACGTCAGACCAGAGAGCCTTGAGATTAATGGTTAAGAAACCATATGCACATTGGGAAATGGAATCCAGGACATTTCTCACACACCATTTACAGAACTGAACTATTGTCACAGAAGCAAAATCAAGCTTAGACATCAGGATATTAGATTCTATGCCCTTGAAAGGAACACTAAAGACAAAATTAGACTTTCATAATTTTGATAGTTCATACAGTTTTGAGAGACTTTTTAATTTACTTGCATTATGAAATAGTGAACAGTCTTTTTATATTCACACTTTCTGAGGCAACAGCTCCTACAGAGCATGTGCAAGAGTTCACAGCATATATGTATATGAGTCTGTTATTGGCTGATGGCTGTCACATGATACAGGAGGCTGGCAAATTGAATCTAATTTACAAAATTGACAGAAAAAACTCAACTTCTCAAATAAGTGCTATTGCATTGTCTTTTTATTATGTACTTGTTGGTTATGCAATTCTACTGCATTAAATGGTCCTGTAAATCAGTGTTCCTCAACTCCAGTCTTCAATTACCCCTTACAGGTCATATTTTCACGATATCTTAATAGGAGGTCAGGTGAAGTAATCATCTGATAGATGAGAGTAGATTAGTAACCATGGTTACTGATCAGCTGATTATATCACTTGTGCTCTAGTTAAGATATCACAAAAATCTGGCCTGTTATGGATATTTGAGGACTGGAGTTAAGAAACACTGCTTTAAATGAATAGAATTTTTTTCTTACACACAGGATTTTCCCCGGATTAACCTGAAAAGTGAAAAATGAATAAAGAATTTCCTTAGGAAGATATTGTGATCCCCAGAGAGAGAGATGAATTCTCAGCCTCATGTCAGATGCATTATGTTAGCTATACATTCAAATGATTTTGCCCATGTGAATAAGGACCCTAGTTTAGGATTAATTTGTCCCTTTATTCCTGGAATTACTAAATAGATTACCAAACCTTTGTGATGCCCCCTAGATATGCTGATTTAATAAAGTCAGGGATAAGAGCACTTTAATTTTTTTATCTTGTGCTACACAGAACAATGCTGATACATTAATCTAGGGGAATGAAAGATTGTTTTGTGTATTTTAAAGTGACAATAAAGTGTTTACTTATTCATAGTAAAACAACTTTGAAATATACTTTCATTATTTATTTTGCCCTCTTTTCATGTATTTTAGCTCTGAAAATTAAGATTTTTCTAATTCTCAGAAACTGAAATGCACTCATTGACATCTAAAGGCTAACCATGTTACATATATTTCCATAGATGGCTTTAAAGGGATAGTGTACACTAATTTTCATATAACTGGATGTAAAAGACACTACACTAAAGAGAAATATGCACAGATACTGATCTAAAAATCCAGAATAAAACAGTTTATAAATGTACTTAGAAGCTCCCAGTTTAGCACTGATGAAGAGGTTAGGCTGGGACACCCAGTGAAAGGGGTTGGGAAAGCAGGTAGAGGAGACTCTCCCTCCCCTGCATATAAAAAGACAGATAACACAAAAAAGGAGTAGCAGGAATCTGTAGACTTCTTTCTACATCTGATGTTATTAAAAAATAAGCAAAACTATACATTGTTATTAGTGTGTTAGTCACCCTGGCTCCAGACAGGGTTAGTCGACCAAAGGTTTTTGGGGTCAGTCCAGGGCCTGTAATTTATATTCAGCTCCCCTTGATGACGGCTTGGTGTTCGCCTGGCCGGACCAGGGATCCATTATGGTCTGAGCAGTGTTGCACCCTAAAGTAGGTGGTTGGTATTTGCCCAGGCTGCAGATTGAAAGCGGGGAGGAGTGACGGCCATTGCTGGGGGAGTGACGTCCACAAGTGCGTGCCTGAGGAAGCTCCCCCTGGTTTGCGGAGGGCCAAACAGCTCGAGTTAAAACCTACTGTCTTATACGGCGTTGTAGCTGGGCTCCGCTTTGTGTCGGTTTGCTTGGGCCTGCTACCCGCTTCATATGGGTTAGTTAGGACTTCATTGCTGCCCCTCGTTAATTTTATATATACAGTATTTATTTACATGTAAACATGTAAATGATTTAAATGTTACAAGTTCAGAAAAAAAGGCTTTGATGTTTTTAATAAAGTTATTTTAAGAGGAGTGCTTTTGTTAATAAACAACCTACACGGTCTTACCTCCAACTGTAGTATTGTCTTTATTTATTTAGGTTAAGTTGTTAAGGTTAGTTCATGTACCCACACGACAATTGGTTCTTTAATCCCTTAAGTGTATATCCCATCTAATGGATGAAGTCAAGTAATATACTAGATTAATATGAAAAGCACCCAGTATAATAAAAAGTAAAAATGATGCCTAATATGCTGGGTCTTGGTATTTAAAGGGGTTAATTAACACACTGGCCTCTGTGTATATGGCAAGAGGGCAATAATAAATAACAACAGTTTTATGTAGGAGAACATAAAAGAAAAATACACGTCTGTCCTGGTTTATCTATAAATTATGTTGCATTTTAATTTTTTTCTCTCCTTAACTGTACAGGCTAACATAATCATTTGATAAATGCAGTGTAAGCCTTAACATTTACACAGCAAGCCTTCAAAACCCAATATCATTTATTTGTCTGTCACAAATATTTATTTGTCTGTCGTGTTAAAAAACCAGGTCTGTCACTGTGCTATTTCTTCTATTTGGTGCAAGGAATCAGAGAACGTGACATTTTTTCATTTTTAGAATGCAGAGAAAGGACACACAGTATTAGCACAATCATATACAAATAAAATAGCAGAGTCCTGTAAGCAATCTGTATTCTGCTCATCCTTTGGGAACTGACAGAATCTCAGAACTAGCCGTGTAACCAGCTGGAGCACTTCAATAGAAAACAAAATCTTGATAGTAGTCCCAGAAATAAGAGAACTTTTTTATGTAAATTAAAACAGTTACTTACAGATGTAATATTCTGTGCCTTTGAATCCAAAAGCTCAGGATAATTAATATATTTATGAAATTCTGCATAATATATGTTGAAAAAAACATAGCACCCAGCTCTGTACATTGTGCTTATTATGTAAAATCAGTTAAAATAGGAAAAGGTGTATGGAATCATATCATGTGAATTTTATTTGCATATCTCTACCAATACTTTATTCATAGATCATAGACCAATTTTTAGAAATTCTCCTCTTCAGCTTTTTCTTGCTGAAGCCATGTGAAATCTTTAGCCAATCATATTATTACACAGGGGCATAGTTATCAAAGGCAGAATGTCCCTATCTTCAGCAGGCTTGCAGTTTAAACCACAATTTCCTAAACTTTATCCTCCACCTCTGAGATTGTAGATAAAATCAACCAAGAGTGATCTGACTAAGGTGACTGAAAAGCTCTGCTCTTGCACGATTGTTTGCACAAGAGCAGGAGGCAAATGCTATCTTCTTCAAATTGTAATCCCAGGTGGACAGGTTCATTACCCATGAACGTTTTCCACCTGGGCAATGAAAAAATCTGCTCCATAGGATTATTCAGTAGTCTAATGAGGTCTGGCATGAGACTAAAACATCCATCTATGTAATTGGGTATTTTAAAAAAGCATTGAAAATTAACAAAACAATAATAGCAATTAGTTTACAGTGTAAGACTTATCTTGCTATTGTAGTATATGCAGATCACTATTGTTTCCGGGCTGGTGTGCTTAAATTGCTGATGTTTGTAAGAAACAAAGGGCACGTACTGAAACAGTACTTTTTACCTTTATATCTAGAGATCTACTGCTGTCATCAAAAACTAGACAATTCTATAGCTACGCCAAATTTCATGAAGACTCAGTACAGTAGTTTTCATATTAGCTTTGCTTAAAGGGACACTGAACCCAATTTTTTTCTTTCGTGATTCAGATAGAGCATGCAATTTTAAACAACTTTCTAATTTACTCCTATTATCAATTTTTCTTTGTTCTCTTGCTTTCTTTATTTGAAAAAGAAGGCATATAAGCTATTTTTTTTTGTTCAGGACCATGGAAAACACTTGTTTTTTGGTAGGTGAATTTACCCACCAATCAGCAAGAACAACACAGTGTGTTTACCAAAAATGGGCTGGCATCTAAACTTACATTCTTGCATTTCAAATAAAGATACCAAGAGAAAGAAAAGAATTTGATAATAGGAGTAAATTAGAAAGCTGCTTAAAATTGCATGCTCTATCTGAATCACGATAGATAACATTTGGGTTCAGTGTCTCTTTAAAAATCCTACATATTGAAAAAAATGACGTTTTTTTTTTTACATTTTTAAACATTTGTAGTGACTGCTGGTCCAAGGTAAATTGTAAAATTTCAACTAAATCTAGCATTTCAAAGTTTTAAGCATTTGAAAAACAGGATTTAAAAAAATCATGCTTGTTTGATTATGGCAAAACTAAGATGCATTTATAACATTTTATACAAAAAATGTGTACACAAGAGCTCAATAACATTCCTAATTAGTATGTTTTATCTCTGATTAGTAGATCTGCATTTTGATATTTTGCATTTCCTAGATTAGGAGCATTTTGTTTAGTTTAGTTAGAGAATAGCTTAATTGTAATTGTCTATCTTGTAACAAAATTATTATTTGCAATTTTTAATGAATATACATATACAGCAACCAAAGACTCCCCAGATCTTTCCCCCTTTATATAAGTGAGTCTGGTCAGCCTTGCTGTGATACACATATTCTGTTCACCATCAATGCAGTAAATTATGCAGCTATTATAGTTCAAGTCACAAAAGGGGAATGGGCTTGACAGCCGAGGTGAGGTCTCAACCTCCCTCTGATCCTAAAAACTCTTTGCAAAATAGTCTTGACATTTTCTGAGCACTAAGTGTTATTTTCTAGGTACCCTGAAGCCTAGTATTTGCCAATTCATGGTTACTAATTTATACATTTTTAGGATAAATCAATTTCCCCAAATGAATTCTCTGCTGAAAATAAAGACTGGCAAAATCTCAATAGACAACTACTGAGAAATCCACAATCTCTAATAAGGACTCAAAAAACACCTAACAAGACTCAAAACTGAATGTGTAACTTATCTCCAGAGCCGCACAATCCCAATCCAAACATTCCAACACTGCTGTCCAAGACTACACATATCTGCTACCTTCTTGCGCTCTGTATATTCACTTCCATAGACAGAAACCTTCTGCACAGTTTTCTTGTGAAACCCTTAAAGGGAGAGTCAAGTCAAAATTAAACTTCCATTAGTCGCAGAGAGCACACAATTTTAAACAACTTTCGATTTTACTTCCTTTATCTAAATGTGCACGATCATTTTATATGCACAGTTTCTGAGGCCGCAGCTCTTTCTGAGCATGGTGCAAGAATCACAGAATATACTCATATGCATTTTGTGATTGGCTAATGTGAATGTAACTAATGTTGGCATTTGTCAGAAAAAAATCTACTACTCATTTGAAATACAAACTAAGAGATTTTGCATTGTTTCTTTATTATGAACTTATTAATTATGCCATTATCTTGTGTTTAGTGGTTCCACATTGATCTTTACCAAACTGCAATTTGAATTATTAAAACTAAAACCTGGAAGTAGAAATTACCATATATACTTCAAATTCACCCAAGCTCTGTTGCAAAAACTGTGATATTTATTTTCACCATATACTATCATTTCCAGGTTGATCAAAGAGAAGATAAAGGATAAAATAAAATGTTAATGCTGAAGGGTTATTTTATAAATGTTGCCACCTTAAAGAAAGGGTGCAGATATCTTTAGAATTCCACCTTGTCTTACACCTGGCAGTTTGTCTAAAGAAGCCCGTCAAGATTATATCAGTAAATTTAAAAAAAACAAAAAACGACATCCTTAATAAAGGAGCTCAACCTACCTTTTCCTTTTTTAGCTCTTACCTGACAGTTTTTTGGACATTACAACTTTTAAACAAAGACCTATGACTGTGTTGGGGAATTGCTAGTCTATTATTTTGCTGCTACACTGCAATACCAGTTTCTGGAGGTGGAGTTGCCTTTAGAAATTAAAATCACAGTTTCCACATCAGATTCTGCACTGCATCCAAAAATGTAGCTAAGATAACAGATATGGCAGTATTTAGTGTTTACATTTTACCATATTACATCTACAAGATGTAAAAAGATGCTATGGCTGTTACTCGTATCACTAAAAAAAAGGAATATTAGTTTTTCTTGGGGGTGCACAGACTGTACTAGAATATGAAAATTAGTGTGAAAGAAAAAGGACTCTTGGAGGTAATATGAAATGAAATGTGATATATGGATTGTGCAGTACTTGAAATTGTTGTGAGAGGCTATAATATACCACTAGTGTAAGTATATAGTGTCAAATTAAATATTCAATTTATGCCAATATTATATTTGATGGCACAATATAATAAATATCACTTAAATATATCTGGACATATGGAGTAAACAGAAAAAAAGAAAAATGAGTCCCAAAGTCTATCTTATGAAAAAGTCTTGGGTATCGCTGAGAGGCTGCTCCTATTGTAACCACAGGTGCAAAGGTCAATCTGTATATGAAAGACAAAAGGAGAGAATCACACTAATGATTTTTGGGTGGGGGGGGGGTTATTTTATTTTTATATTTAAAAATACTCTAATGCAACGCGTTTCTCTGCCTAAAAAGGCAGTTTCTTCAGGCATAAACAGTTAAAAGATATCCACAAATCATGAGTGTGATTCTTACTTCTCAGGAATAACGTTATTTGTATACACATGGCTATGCTATGAGTCTCCTCTTCTCTCCTTTTGTCTTTCATATTACTCGTGTCAGTCTACACAACAAGCATAACAGTAAATATTTTAACAACGTCCTACAAGAGATCTGTGTCAATGTGGACTATATTTATACTTTTAACACTAATTAGCAAACTCTTAAAGACTTGTCATCTGTTTGCAATGTTTAGCTCAATTTTAAATGTAAAGAATTAATCAGGTTGTACTCACGCATTTCACCCTCTAAATATATTTGTCTAATATAGTAAGGTATAATAGTAAAGAAATAAAATTATTTACATCCGGTCAAATCTCCTATCAGATCTCTACTTAGCCATTATGCTTGCATATGTAAAAATAAATTAAAAAAAATAGAGATGCAATCAGCTGAGAATGAACAAAGCTGGAAAAAAGTTCTGTGCTTGTTCAACGGCCTAGTGCCACTGAGGGTGCATTCTCTTTTAGCTCACTGTGCCTTTCACGTGGATGGAAAAAAGCAATAAGAAACACTCTCAGCTGAAAATGTATAAATCCTAACAAAAAAAAATATGTGTTTAATCAGTAGATCACTTTGCTTTCATTGTTCAGTGGAGAATTGTCTGCTGTTTTATGCAATCTGTTTTTCGCAGGCTTAGACTTAAAGGAAATTCCTCCTCTGTGAAAACCGTAGTGAGCTATACAAGACTTTATCGTGAGCACCACTTGTCTATTGGACAAGTATGGAATTCTTCTCGCTTTTTTTTATTGACAGCTGATATTGTTTCTCTATTTTCTCTTTTTAATTTAATTTAAGTTATGTAATTATAGAGAACATATGTAGCGGAGAAAGGACTAGTTACACTTTTGAGTTCTGGAAAAGTGGTCTGTGCAAACACAGACAGTACTTCTTAGGTATAATAATATTCACAATATATAGCCAGTAAGTAATTAGTTTAAAGGGACACTGAACCCAAATTTTTTCTTTCATGATTCAGATAGAGCATGAAATTTTAAGCAACTTTCTCATTTACTCCTATTATCAAATTTTCTTTATTCTCTTGGTATCTTTATTTGAAATGCAAGAATGCAAGTTTAGATGCCGGCCCATTTTTGGTGAACAACCTAGGTTGTTCTTGCTGATTGGTGGATAAATTCATCCACCAATAAAATAGTGCTGTCCAGAGCACTGAATCAAAAAATAAGCTTAGATGCCTTCTTTTTCAAATAAAGATAGCAAAAGAATGAGGAAACATTGATAATAGGAGTAAATTAGAAGGTTGCTTAAAATTGCATGCTCTATCTGAATCAGGAAAGAACAAAACTGGGTTCAGTGTCCCTTTAGCTTCTGTTTAGCTAATGCAAGTTATGTTTTTTTGTTTTGTTATAATAATCGTGACTCTTTCAGTTTCTGCTCATCTGTCAGTTGACTGAAGCTGGAATGTTTTTTCAGTCACTCAATTCAGAGCAGTAATTCAACTAAATATCATGTATCCATTAACATCTTATAGATACTTTTTATCAGATATGTAATGTTTACTGCTGATTAATTACTGGATTGTATTTTATGAAGTTATTATTATTATGATCATTTATTTGTAGAGTGTCAACAAATTCCACAGCGCTAAAAGTTGTAGACAAACCATTCATTATCTTTACAACTTTTTTTTTCATCCAAAATAGCAAATGAATTATCTGCAAAACAGTTTATAGACATGAGCTTAGAAGCTTGTGATTGTTACATGATACATATTTTTAAGGGTCACAGGAGTCAATAGAGGTTTTACAGGCTCTATTTAATATGAAAGGTGGATTTGTAGCATTTGTAAAACCACATTGGATGATAAAAAGAGTTTCAGTAGATGAAAGTGACATTTCAAAACATAATAATAATGTCTCATCTCATTGTACCCCATAGTACTTTCTGATCAATGCTACACTCATTGATGTTTCCTGCCCATCAAATGTTTTCTTTATGCTCAATAACACAATATTCCCTCTGTCCTATTCATCCACAATTGCTAATCACAGAATAACCTTAAAACAAGTCCCAGTAGATAAAAGGATTTGATTTGACATTACATTATTGCACAATACCCATTCCATGACCACTGATTAAAGGAGAATGAACTACTTTATATGCTCTGACTTGTGGGCATTTTTCGTCTAAGCAATATAAAGTGCACATGTAAGGTATTACCTAATCCATTTGTGCTACACATATAAATGACTAATCCAATTAGTCATTAAGGCATTAAGTATTCCCTACAGCAGCATTTAAGCTGCAAGAAATCCACTTGATAATATGTGCAGTGCTCACTATGAGATAGTAAAACATCTCACAGCCATTATATTTGCATAGAAATTATACAGTTCAAACATAGAAGCCGGAAGCCTGCTCCAGCAATTCAAATGTCATTAAGTATGATAGCAACAAAAAAAAACCTTTTAATCTTTTGCCTGCCAAAGGTTGCTGCTACGCAAGGTGCTGGGCTCTCTGTGGATACTAATAGGTTAAACTGAAAGAAATCTGCAATTTAAATTGAAGATCTGTCTCTTTATATCATGTGATTAATGTATCATGGAAAACAGGATTACATTTAAGCATTTCTTAAATTTTGCTATAGCTATATAGTTAAAAGTAGCTTCTGCTTTCAGACAGCCGGCTCCCAGCAGGCTACAGATTTAATTATAGTTATCACCTTCGTAATTAAAAGGTAGTCTAGATCTCTATTCCCATAAAATGTCTTGTAAAAATCACAAAGCACTTAGACTGAATTTGATGGCAAGGGTTATTTAGTACAAACCAGGAAATTGGATGGATTGATAAGTATTTTGCTAGCTTGAAATAAAATACAGTATTACATAAGAGAATGGGAAGAAACACTGTATAATATATTAACTTTATCCATCTAGGGTGGTGATTTACAATCATGTTGTGGGGACCAATTTCTTGTATTAGCACCTGACTTGGCATATTACATTTACAAACCAATAGGGCTGAAGGAGTCAAGTCAACTACTAAATGGGTAGAATTTTTTAAAAAAAATATGTGCCATCATTTGCTAAATATTACATATACATTAATTTTGCTTTTGTTTAATCATGCATTGAAATATGATATTCACATTTCTATATATCATATCCATATCTGGCACATTATAAGACCCATTGGGTGTCACTTGATATAGAAAGTAGTCAGTGGTCTCAAAACAAAAAGCTTTGAAAAACTCTACATTTATCATAAACATCCTACTAATATGATCATACTATGTGAATATTACTTATTAATGCAGAACTTTTAATGGATACATCTGTTGCAAGAACCACTCACAGTTGTTTCCAATATAGCTGTTCTAATTATTATGCCCCCTCACTTATCATATCCTGTCTCTGATTTAGGATGTGTGTGATGTAAGATAATTCTAATGCATTTCATTCAATAATTAATTTTTTACTCATTTTATTAGGATAATTGATTTTAATAGACTAAAAGCAATCCAACCTCATTCTACCTAACAAAGTACAATGTGCTTGTTCTCTAAGAACCACATTAACAAATACACCTGTTTTTGTTTACAATGTTCTGGTCCCCATTGTATGTCCCTTCTAACCACGTGTCTGTAGCCAGCATTATACCACATAATAATGTGATTGTAGCTTCTTACATTATCCTATATATGTAAATAAATCGACTCTGGATAAATTCCAAACATGAAAGAAAATGTTAGTCTTGTCTATTGTAATTGTAGTTTAAACTGGATATTAAAAAAGTCTATAAAGTTGCCCTCCCTCTTTATACACACTTCCTAGAGAATGTATGAATAATTAACCCTTTCCTGCTGTAAAGGTAGCAACATAATGCATATTATTTGGTTGTAGCTACCAAAGGCTTTGTGTAACACATTTTTTTTTTTTTAAAGTGCAATGAAAATGGGTTGCAGAGATGATATAACTGTACTCACCATCCTCCTTTTCATCAAATACTGGTCTCTTAGAAGAAGTGTTGGCTCCCATCCTTTTCCTCCACTTGTTCCAGTGAAACATTTAGGCAGAGGTCGAGATAGCATTCCCTATCTCCTGGAAATCTAAGAAGCAGAAGTCACCCAGGACCCCAGCACACACCCTGCACTCAGCTAATTAGGGTTGCATCCCGGTCCCCTTGTGTTAGCAAAGCCTGCGGTGTGGCTGAGCAGCACTTTCAGTTCCTTGCAGGCGCTGTGCTGCGGTCAGAGCTGCTCCTTGGGGGGTGTCACAGTGATGCCCCGCTCCGTGCGCTGCAAGAAGAGCCCCAGCTGTTGCCTGGAGTGGAGCAGTGATACCTAGGATGATGCACGGTACCCTCTAAGCTGATCGGCTATTCATTCCTCTTCTGCGCTTTTAATGGCATCTGGAGACTAAATAAGGCTTATTTATGCCACCCACTGGTATTATTCTATAACTGCACCCTCAAAGGATCGCACTCTGTATTTATGTACCCACTATCTTATATGTAACATGTATTATTTGTTAATAACGTCTTATGTTAAATTAAATTGTAGGTTGTTTCTTTATTATTATTTTTTTAATAGAATAATTTAATTGTATATGCCACTGTTACCTATTACTGGCCAGCACCACATCTCTCTGAAACACACTGCATATCATATTAATTAAAGGGATATTTATCATAAATGAAAACTATTGTGCACAATGAAGAGGACTGTTTAAATATGTTAAAAACATGTGTGGTTTGAAAATGGTTTAGTTTGATTTTAAAACTAGCTATGATAATAAGACTACACTGGTTGATAAGGACCCCCTAATATTTACTCAAGGACAGTAATAAAACACTTTTTTTCAACAGAGGAACTTACATTACAAATTAAAAAATGTAATAGAGATGTGGAACTGATAACAAGGAGTTTAATATCCCTTTAATATTTTAGCATTTGTGTTCAATTTACATCACACCATCCTGTAAAACTAATATATTTTAGAAAAAATATTCTTCAACATTGTAAAACTGCCTAATTCTAAAATATTTGTGCCCACTCCTGTCCCATTTGCAACTGGTTACTCTGTATTGAATGAATGAAGCATCATATATTTTGAAATGGTTTACCTTTCAGCACAATGAACAAGTTTCAATGTGAAGGATATCAGCATCACATACACACTGACAGAACAAACTCATGAAATCAGGAAAAAAAAAACCTGACATAAAACAGTCTACTCTAACATATAACCAATATAAAACATGCTCATGGGCATCATTTAAGATTAATTTCTCTTTCAATTCGCTAATATCCAGAATGTGCTCTCTAATGAAAGATTTTGAGTAAAATATATATAGAAAAAGGTGTGATAATACAGTATAAATAAATAAATATATATATATATATATATATATATATATATATATATATATATATATATATATAATTGTACAAATATGCAGAATAATATTACAAAAAGAAAAATGTATTTTGCTAAATAAATACAATAACAATTTAAAAATATGAATCTAATGTTGCAGAGTTAATACTTTAATCATGCTTGAATATAAATAAATATTATACCATACCAGACAGTCTTGACAAGAATTTGGTTCAGATAATATTTTCGCCCCCTTATAAGTTCAGTGAAGCGGTATTTATACCCTTTTAAACAATCCTTTGGAATTACATCATGAGGAATTAGCAAATCCTATAACCTTGAGCTAAAACACAACAAGTAGAATATTGGTGCCATTGAGAGTGGTCATAATACATAAACAATTCTATGATTAAGCGAAACGCGTCAGTCTGTTTTGCAGCCTCCATGTCTGTCTGGTGTATGGAGTTCGAATAAAGTCATTATTGTTTAATCTCACACTGCGGTGCAGCCTTTCCATTTATCATACCATAAACAGTTTTACAACCTTGGGGCAAAATACAAGAAGTTAATTTCACAATAACATTGAATTTTACTTGATTTCTTATTTATTTTATTTGAAACTATTATATTTATTAATGCATTTCACAATAAAAAACTACATTTAAATACATGCATTCATTAAGAAATTCAGTAAAGCATTTTGTTTTTCATTTGGAATAACTACCTTTATTGATTAACTTGCTAACAGTTAAACATATAGCATTAGAAAGATGAATAAATTAGGTGCATGTAACAGTTCTGTGGTCTCACCTGGTCCAGTTATGATACTTAGCTTTCTAAGTCACTTCTATTATCAATTTTGCTTCATTTTCTTGGTATCTTTTGTTAAAGAGGATAACGTTGTTAGCAGCAATGTCTATAGCAATGTTACACAAAGTTGTAAACAATGATCCCTTAAAGTACTCTTGAGCTCCTATCAACCTACCTAAGTTTACGCTTCAACAAAGGATACCAAAAGAACAAAGACAATGTGATAACTAACAGTAAATTGGAAAGTTGCTTAATATTGCATGTTCTATCTGAAAGATAAATGTTTAATGTGGACTTTACTATTCCTTTAGCAGGATAGTACAGTCAAAATGAAACCTAAATGGTTTGGATAGAGCACAAAATGTTAAAACTTTCTGGTTTATGTCCATGTGTGTTTTGCCATCTGGCAGCAATGTTTGTAGCAATGTTTATAGCAATTTTATATGTTAAACATGGATTGCATGCAGCAAATTTCATAATAGATGTAAATAGGAAAATCACATGCTCTGTCTGAATCATGAATGTATAAGTTTTACTTTAATGTCCCATTAAAGGGACACTGAACCCAATTTTTTTCTTTCATGACCTAGGGTCTCAACCAAAAATGGTCCGGCTCCAAGACATCACATTCCTGCTTTTTAAATAAAGATAGTAAGAGAACGAAGAAAAATACAATATAATAGGAGTAAGTTAGAAAGTTGCTAAAATTGCATGCTCTATTTGAATCATGAAAGAAAAACATTGGATTTAGGGTCACTTTAATTGTAATATAGCCTTCATAGATACTTCTTACTGATAAAGCAAGTACCTTCCAGACTGTTTACTGAACTACCCACATCCTGTGCCCTCTACTGTGATTTTAGTTATTGGTTCCATTAAAGGGACACTGAACCCAATTTTTTTCTTTTGTAATTCAGATAGAGCATGCAATTTTAAGCAACTTTCTAATTTACTCCTATTATCAATTTTTCTTCGTTCTTTTGCTATCATTGTTTGAAAAAGAAGGCATCTGAGCCTTTTTTTTGTTTCAGTACTCTGTACAGCACTTTTTTTTATTGTTGGATGAATTGATCCACCAATCAGCAAGGACAACCCAGGTTGTTCACCAAAAATGGGCCAGCATCTAAACTTACATTCTTGCATTTCAAATAAAGATACCAAGAGAATGAAGAAAATTTGATAATAGGAGTAAATTAGAAAGTTGCTTAAAATGCCATTCTCAATCTGAATCACGAAAGAAAATTTTTGGGTACAATGTCCCTTTAATATCCTGCTTAATCATTCATCTTATAAAATAGGCCTCGATATCACCCTATTCTAAGCACATTTTTATCAGTTTCTCCAGTCAACTAAACATTTCCTGCTACATCATTGTTTTCAAACATTGCAGTAAATTTCGTTTTCACAAATCAAACAACTATTTCCTCTTTTCTTTTTTCGATATTATTCTTTTTAAATAAAATATGTCCCAGTCATGAGACTCATTATCCCATGACTCTATTACAGGTACTTAATCCAAATTGTTTCTGGTCAGTTTTGCAGTACGTTTATGTCCTTTACTCCCAAAGCTGTTGACATCTGTACATATTGCACAAAGATCATTTTAATTGTTTTATACATTGTCCACTCATATAAATCAATGCTCTACTGTTAGATAGATGGTTATTATCATTTAAAATGTTGAATCACTGCAGCATTTCTGTAAAAAGCTGACTAGGAAATATCACTTGAACATCTCTATATAGAAAAGGAAGACATTTAACTTCAAAATTATCTCAGTAGCCACATTCCAGTGTAATGGGGCTTTAAGCAACCAATAAGTGTGCTTGTCCTGAGACTTGGAAGGAAGTGTGCATCTGGTATGTGCAGTAAAATCACTTTATTTTCTTCCTCAGTTTAAGAAAGTTTACTAATAAATCCCATGAGATCACAGTAAAGGAAATGGAGAACTCAGCTGAAGGATAACTATGCTCAAAGAGCTCTTACTTTGGGGAACTAAACAAATTGCATGTCATATTTTCTAAGTAGCTTTTTACAAATATGTTCCATCATTTTCAAGCATTTAGCTTATGTCTAGAATGTTCCTTTAAAGGACCACGAAACACAGTAGAATTGCATAATCAATAAATGCATAATAAATAACAAATGCAAAAGCACTTAGTTTGATTTTCACATGAGTAGTAGATTTTGTTCTGACATATTTCAGTTAGATTTATTTTCCTTCCCACTGCATCATGTGACAGCCATCAGCCAATCACAAAATGCATACATGTATTTTCTGTGAATCTTGCACATACTCAGCAGGAACTGGTGCCTCAGAAAGTGTGAATATTAAATAAATTGTGCATATGTAGATAATAATTTGAATTGGAAAGTTGTTAGAATTGTGTGCTCTATATCTGAATCATGAAAGTTTAATTTTAAGTTTCGTGTCCCTTTATACATCCGACGACAAACTTGGACTAACATTTTGGCTTGCTTATCTAGTTTAAATTATTTCTAATGATTAATTTAAACTATGTTTCCTTACTATCCAAGTCCAGGGTGTCAATCTTATATACAGTACATCACTGTCTTGCCAAATGGAGAGTTAAATCCTCTTTCCCCAAACAACTTAAAGGGATAGAAAAAATAAAACTGAAATGTGCATGAGTGCATTTAAAGGGACACTGAACCCAATTTTTTTCTTTTGTGATTCAGATAGATCATGATATTTTAAACAACTTTCTAATTTACTCCTATTATCAAATTTTCTTCATTCTCTTGGTATCTTTATTTGAAATGCAAGAATGTAAGTTTAGATGCCGTCCCATTTTTGGTGAACAACCTGGGCTGTCCTTGCTGATTGGTGGATAAATTCATCCACCAATAAAAAAGTGCTATCCAGAGTTCTGAACCCAAAAAAAGCTTAGATGCCTTCTTTTTCAAATAAAGATAGCAAGAAAACGAAGAAAAATTGATAATAGGAGTAAATTAGAAAGTTGCTTAAAATTTGTGTTCAGTGTCCCTTTAAATTTTACATTTTAAATTTGATGGAAGTATATTGTAAAAATGCTTCCAGTGAAAGTCATTACAATTTTTCAGCAGCATACTGACATATGCTATGAGGGCATGTGCACCTGTATTCAAACACTAAACCTTCTCAGAGAGTTAGCAGTGAATTGTATGATACAAATGACAATAAGTCTTCGCAGGCACAATACACATAACCGCCAGCTCTCTGAGCTGAAAAACTGGGGCATGAGCCCCCCACAGCAGATGTGCATTTCCCTCTGAAAAATAGTAAAAACATTTACTAGAAACATTTTTGCTATTTGAAATATATTGCACAATTTATTTTATTTAAAGGGACATTGTACCCAAAAATTTTCTTTCGTGATTCAGATTGAGCATGACATTTTAAGAAACTTTCTAATTTACTCCTATTATCAAATTTTCTTCATTCTCTTGGTATCTTTATTTGAAATGCAAGAATGTAAGTTTAGATGCCGGCCCATTTTTGGTGAACAACCTGGTTGTCCTTGCTGATTGGTGGATAAATTCATCCACCAATAAAAAAGTGCTGTCCAGAGTACTGAAACCAAAAAAAGCTTAGATGCCTTCTTTTTCAAATAATGATAGCAAGAGAACGAAGAAAAATTGATAATAGGAGTAAAATAGAAAGTTGCTTAAAATTGCATGCTCTTTCTGAATTACAAAAGAAAAAATTTGAGTACAGTGTCCCTTTAATATTGAAATACACCCAGGCAAATTTCAGTGGTGACTTGAATATCCAGTTAAACAAGCAAGAGTTAAGTTTAATCATATGTTACATTGTGCCTACATCCTGCTCATACAGATAAAAAAGCAGAAAATGATACAGACGACATAAAAATGAATTCTAAGTTTACATAAATGTAATTAAACAGTAACACATTTATTTCTAGTCAGATCAAAGCTTTAATATGATGCATTTGCTCATCCACAGAAAACTATAATTCCTCTCCCTTTCCTTGTTCCTCTGGAGAGATGTTTCTTCTTTATGCAACTTTTGGATTTGACAGATATGTTATTTACCATAGCTTAAAGGGACAGTAAAATCACAATTAAAACTTTCATGTTTCAGACAGAACACGCAATTTTAACAACTTTCCAATTTACTTCTGCTATCAATTTTGCTTTGTTCTTTTTGAATCTTTTATTGAAGAGCAAAACTAGGTAGGCTCAACAGAGTTTGGGAGTGTTCACATATCTTTAGTACAGTGTTTTGCAACATTGTATAACTAAGCCACAAATAATGTTGTGAAACGCTGCTGCCATAGAGTACTAAAGACACGTGCACACTCCTGAGCTCTTATGAGCCTACATAGTTTTATTTTTCAATAAAAGATGCCAAGGAGGGGACATTTTCAACCTCTTCTTCAGTCCAACCATCATCAAGATTGGAGGAAATATTGAAGTAAATTATCTTCTTTTTCTTTTAGAGATGTTCATGAAATATTTTCTAGTCAACTTTCTACAGATAGGCTGTATCACATTTAAAGGGATATGAGACTCAAATGTTTTCTTTCATGTTTTAGATAGAGCAGGCAATTCCAATTTACTTCTATTATCTAATTTAATTTGTTCTCTTGATATCTTTTGCTGAAAATCATACCTAGGTAAGCTCAGAAGCAGCAATGCAGTATTGGGAGCTAGCTGCTGATTGGTGGCTTCACATATATGACCCAATATTTTCTGCTAGCTCCCAGTAGTGCAGTACTGCTAATTCAACAAACAATACCAAGAGAATGAAGCAAATTTGATAATGCGAGTAAATTGGAAAGTTGTTTATAATTGCAGGCTCCAGCTGAATCATGAAAGAAAAAATATGTTTTATGTCCCTTCAAAACTGCCACTATTAGTGAACCACTGTGAATAGATCCTGTAGACTGTATAACATAACCTGACATAAAAAATAACATTATTAACAAGATTAACAGTGTTTTCAAAATGTTTTCAGTAGAAGTTACTTTCATTCACCTAGATTGCGAGTTTTGAGCTAAACAGGGTGCGAAACTAATGCCAAAAAAGTTGCATTATTTCACTCTCAATATTACGAGTTACTGAAAAGCCTCCTTGTGCGTGCAATATGGTGGCATTAAGCTCCATACCGCACAAAATCCAAGGGCTGATTTGACGTGCTCGTGCACAATTTCCCCCATAGACATCAGTAGGGAGAGAGTGTTAGAAAAAAACCTACCACCTAAAGTGCGGAATGAAAAATCTTTGTAACGCAACCCCATTGACGTCTATGGGGAAAAAAAAGTTATGTTTAAACCTTAACACCCTAACATAAACCCCAGGTCTAAACACCCCTAATCCGCCGCCCTCGACATCTCTGACACCTAAATAAAGTTATTAACCCCTAATCTGCCGCTCCTGACATCGCTGCCACTAATAAAAGTTATTAACCCCTATTCTGCGCTCCACAAAATCACTGCCACTATAATAAAGCTATTAACCCCTAAACCTCCGGCCTCCCATATCGCCGCCACTAAATAAACCTATTAACCCCTAAACCTCCTGCCTCCACATCGCCGCTACTAAATAAACCTATTAACCCCTAAACCGCCAGCCCCCCCACATAGCAAAACACTAAAAACACTATTAACTCCTAAACCTAACCCCCCCCCCCCCTAACTTAAAATTAAAATATAACTATATTTAAATAAATAAAAACTTACCTGTGAAATAAAGACTTCTCGCCTCCTGGATGGAGATGGATGTCTGTACTTCAGAAACCATGAGTAGATATTCTGGCGTTAGTGTTAGGTTTTTTTTTTTTTTTCATTTTTTTGGGTGTTTTTTTTTTTAGATTAGGGCTTTTGGCTTGTGAAAAAGAGCTGAATGCCTTTTTAAGGGCAATGCCCATACAAATGCCCCTTTAGGGGCAATGGGTAGTTTAGTTGTTTTTTTTAGAGTTTGTAATTTTAGATTTTTTAATTTTTTTCGTAGTGTTAGATTTTTTTAAAATTTGTAATTTAGATTTTTTAATTGGTAGTATTTTTTTATTTTATTAGAATAGTAATGTTAGGTTAATTTATAGTTTAATGTTAGGTTTTTTTTTTTATTTCACAGGTAAGTTTTTATTTATTTAAATATAGTTATATTGTAATTTTAATTTAAAGTTAGGGGGGTGTTAGGTTTAGGGGTTAATAGTTTAATTTAGTGTTTTGCGATGTGAGGGCCGGAGGTTTAGGGGTTAATAGGTTTATTTAGTGGCGGCGATGTGGGAGGCCGGAGGTTTAGGGTTTAATACGTTTATTTAGTGGCAGCGATGTGGAAGGCCGGAGGTTTAGGGGTTAATAGGTTTATTTAGTGGCAACGATGTGGGAGGCTAGAGGTTTAGGGGTTAATAATGTTATTATAGTGGCGATGATGTGGGAGGCTGGAGGTTTTTATTATTATTATTATTATTATTATCGTTATTTGTAGAGCGCCAACAGATTCCGCAGCGCTATAAACAAAGGGGGAGTACAACAAAACAATTATAGGGATCAAATGGGTAGAGGGCCCTGCCAAGAGTTGCACTGTTGTAGTCAGCTCTTAAGAAGGTGATCTACAAACAGCTGGACTCTTAGGCTTACATGCTAAGGGGGTTCAGGAGATAGCAATGGAGGAGAGGAACTGGTATTAGGAAAGGTTAGTGTAGGTTGTATGCATCCCTGAACAGAAGAGTCTTTAGGGAGCACTTGAAGCTTTTAAAACTAGAAGAGAGTCTTGTGGAGCGAGGCAGAGAGTTCCACAAGATGGGAGCCAGTCTGGAGAAGTCCTGTAAACGTGAGTGTGATGAGGTGACAAGAGAGGAGGAGAGTAGGAGGTCATGAGCAGAGTGAAAGGGACGGGAGGGAGAGTATCTGGAGACAAGGTCTGAGATATAGGAGGGAGCAGTGCAGTTGAGGGCTTTGTATGTCAGAATGAGAATTTTGTGTTTGATCCTAGAGGCAAGAGGAAGCCAGTGAAGGGATTGGCAGAGAGGTGCAGCAGAGAGGTGCAGCAGATGAAGAGCGACGTGTAAGGAAGATGAGTCTGGCAGAGGCATTCATTATGGATTTTAAAGGAGCTAGGCGGCAGGTGGGGAGACCAGAGAGGACAGAGTTGCAGTAATCAAGGCGGGAAAGAATGAGAGAGTGGATTAAAATCTTAGTTGTGTCTTGTGTAAGGAAGTGTCTAATTTTAGAGATGTTTTTAAGGTGGAAGCGGCAGGCTTTAGCCAAGGACTGAATGTGAGGAGTGAAGGAAAGATCTGAGTCAAATGTGACCCCAAGACATCGGGCGTGCAGGGTAGGGGTAATGATGGAGTTGTCGACAGTTATAGAGAGATTGGGGGTGGAGAGTTTTGAGGAAGAGGGGAAAATAAGGAGCTCAGTTTTGGAGAGATTTAGCTTGAGGTAGTGAGAGGACATCCAGTTAGAGATGTGAGAAAGACAGTTAATGACACAGGTTAGCAAGGAAGGAGACAGGTCTGGTGCAGAGAAGTAGATTTGGGTGTCGTCGGCATACAAATGATATTGTAAACCATTGGACTTTATTAGGGAACCTAGTGATGATGTGTAGATTGAGAAGAGAAGGGGACCGAGGACAGAGCCTTGCGGTACTCCGACAGAAAGTGGTGACGGGGCAGAGGAGGCCCCAGAGAAGGCTACACTAAAGGTACGGTTTAGGGGTTAATAACTTTATTATAGTAGCGGTGATATCGGGGAGCAGCGGATTAGGGGTTAATATATTTAAATAGTGTTGGCGATGTGGGTAGGCGGCAGATTAGGGGTTATAAGGTTTATTTATTTAATAACTACTGATCTCAGATGGCAGTATGGATCGTGTCGGTATAGACTGTAACGCAAGCTTTTTAGCCTCAACACACAACCCGTAATACCGGTGGTATGAAAATCCCACACAAAAACGTAATTTTTTGAGTGCGAAATGGACGATGCATTACAGGCTAAATTGCTTGCGGTACAGCTATACCGACACAACTCGTTGTAATATGCGTTCCTAGCCATTACGCTGGAATGGCCATTTTTTCAGCATTAAAAGCCGTACCACAACACTTGTAATGTAGCCGTCTATTTGTAGCTTTTAACATAAATGTGTTCATAGCAGCTTAATTCTAGATGGTAACATGGGGCACAATCACATATTGCTGATGCTGCTGGAGTTGGAATTGCTGCTGCTGATGCTGCTGGAGGTGGAATTGCTGATGCTGCTAGAGGTCCTTCTCCTGAAGCTGCTGCTGCTGGTGGTGCTTCCTCTGAAGCTGCTTCTGAAGTTCCTGCTGTAGGTGCTTCTTCTGAATCTGTTGATGAAGCTGCTGCTGTAGGTGCTTCTTCTGAAGCTGCTGATGAAGCTGCTGCTGTAGGTGCTTCTTCTGGAACTGCTGATGAAGCTGCTGCTGTAGGTGCTTCTTCTGAAGCTGATGATGAAGCTTCTGCTGTAGATGCTTTTTATGAAGCTGCTGATGAAGCTGCTGCTGTAAGTGCTTTTGCTGAAGCTGCTGCTGCTGCTGTAGGTTAAATTGCTGAAGCTGCATATGTTGTAGCTTATCCTAATGATGCAGATATTGGAGCTCATCCAAATGATGCAGATGGTGGAGGTCCCCCAGATGCTTCAAAGTACCACTGTGGATGAAGCTGTAGGGGCTTCTGCTGAAGCTGCTGATGAAGTTATTACTGTAGGTGCTTCTTCTGAAGCTGCTGATAAAGTTACTGCTGTAGGTGCTTCTTCTGAAGCTGCTGATGAAGCTGCTGCTGTAGGTGCTTCTGCTGAAGCTGCTGATGAAGTTACTGCTATTGATGCTTCTTCTGAAGCTGCAGATGAAGCTGCTGCTGTAGATGCTTCTTCTGAAGCTGCTGATGAAACTGCTGCTGTAGGTGCTTCTTCTGAAGCTGATGATGAAGCTGCTGCTGTAGATGCTTTTTCTGAAGCTGCTGATGAAGCTGCTGCTGTAAGTGCTTTTGCTGAAGCTGCTGCTGCTGTAGGTTAAATTGCTGAAGCTGCAGATGTTGTAGCTCATCCTAATGATGCAGATATTGGAGCTCATCCAAATGATGCAGATGGTGGAGGTCCCCCAGATGCTTCAAAGTACCACTGTGGACAAGTGTACGACCACCCAGCCACATCCTATGACAGTGTCCTTGGATAATTGCTGTCACTGCCTTGAGACTGTGATTGTGTTTGTGGGGAAGTATATACCTGGACACAGGGATGTGTTTCCTACAATTGTGTACATGTCAATGATGAACTAATGGGTACTTTAAGGGACACTATAGTCAACGAACTTACTTTAGCTTGATCAAGGCACACAAACTGCTTTATTAAGCTAAATTTCTTTGGATGCCTATAGTATCCATTTAAGGCTTACGCTTCTTGTGGTTTGGGACCTGTGTTACTCTGAGACATGCTAGTATTGCAATATTCCAGACCACATCATTAATGGCATTGTGTTATGTAGCAGTAATGAGTAATGATGTTACTCACCAGCATGATGTGCAGTGGTTGCAACCTCTGAGTCACAAGCCCCTGTAAGGCCACTGACTGCTGTTGTGCTCAGGAACCTGTGGATCATCTCCTGCCAGGTGTTGTACTGCGATGGCCGGGCCACCACCTGTTCCCCTCTAGTGGACTGCTTCCTGCCCCATCTTCTCCTTGACCCGCCTCTTGTAGTCATTCCACCTCTTCTTCAGTCAAGCTACAGTCCTTCTCTGCTGGCCACGCTGTTTACAGCATCCTCCACCTCTAGTCATGCAGTCTTCCTTCTCTTGGCACTGACTTTGCCCTTCTCCTGGCTGAAGAGGTCAGCATTATTGTCCATGATGGCCTGGACAAGGGCAACATTTTCTTTAAAGAAGAAGTTGGGGCACCTCATCCCCTCCTCATCCATGGCCACTTGGCTTCCTCCCTGAGATTTCCCTGGCAGTGTGTGTTCCTGCCTCTCCTCCCCCTTCCGACCCCCTTCTGTCCCTATGCGCCCCCACTGTCCCTCTCCTTCCCTCTCCTACATGTTCCTCTTCCCCGCGGCTCTCCCAATCCCCACTCCACTTACTCCCTGTTGGGGGGCCCACTGCTCCTCCTCTCCTCCCTGCGACTCCTCTCCCCTCCTCCCTACCTCTTCCTGCCATCCTAACACTTTTCACAACACACACACTCCCAGTCACTCCAATGCAGGTCCAGTCACACACAATCACAACCAAGCACTCAGCCTATCAAAAAAATGTGTGAGGTATTTGAAAATAAAAGTGTGGTGTATGTGTATATGTATGTGTGCAATGTGTGCAATATGTCAAAATATGTTTAAATGTACAAATCCTCCACTACTGGGCCATGTGTTGTAGCTCAAAGAACAATTCAAACACGCACAAAATATGGCGGTTACGCAAGGGTTTATATAGGGATTTTGAAAGGTGTATTTACGTGTCAGTTTATTAATTTCATTCAGATTAGATTTTTACGTGTGAATTCCTCATTTACATAAAACTACTCTTTCTTTTCAACTTACGTGTCTAATATACTGGCGTAAGTTACTAACGACGCCAGAAATGTGTATTTGCACACATTTCCGAACCTCACCGGTTTGTCCAACTTACTCCAGCATCTGACGGCGCAGGTTACGTAATTTACCCGATGTGCGTGGTGAGATTACAGGTGACGTGGGTTTCAGCAGTTGCTCTTAAACTTACACCACATATGTAATCTCACCCATAGTATCCAGATCACAGAGGGAAGTGTTTTGCTGCTCATATGCACCATTTATAGAGACTTGCTATAAATTAATCAGCCCCCTAATAAATAAATACAGCCATAACATGTTACGGAAAATTCCTTTAAATAATAATTATATTTGAAATGTGTTTGAGTGCATTTCAGATGGGACTAGAAACATTTTGACTTGATCCTTATAAATGCAGCTGGAAAAAAATATATAGCTTTAATTAGAGCATTTTTTCTAATACAAATAAATACAGCCAAATTGCATAAAGTAACCAAGAACAGACAGACAAGCTTCTAACAAAACGAGCTACTAAATGATGTTTGTTACCAGATGAATACCTTCATTTTATTGTCAATGGAGTGTTTAAATATGTCTTTAATGACAAGGCTTTTATAGACAGAAAATTATAATTATTATCATTATTAATATGATTATTATTATTAATAACACTAATAAATTATAACAACAACATGCTTTTGGCCAGGTTACAAGTGGGGCGCTAACAGTTGTGTGCGAGTGATATCGGATTTATCTTAGCTGTTTGCGCTCGTCAGATGTAGCGCTCGTATAACTAGTTGAAAGTAAATGTGAACTTGTGATCACAATCGTGATTTACACCAGAATGATTACTGCGACCTCAGAGCTGTGGTTTACGAAACGAAAAAGTGTCAAAAACACAAAAAAAATACATTAAAAAGTACAGTTATACTCATAATAACACCAGCTCATACTTAAACATTATTAAACAAATTATTGCACAAAAAAGTTATAAGGGTTCAAAGATATGATGTCTCAGGTGTTAATAAAAGGCAAAGGGATTTAACATTGAGATGCCTACATATGTAAGTTTATATTGTGACAGAAAGTCTGGTTTGGTGATAGAGGGAGTGTATATTAGACCAAGTTTAATAAATTACACTTTACCATTTTGCTTGGAAACCCCCGGGAAGTGATAGTGTTTTGGCTGTGAATACCCTAACAGCTGTAGGAGCCAATTAAACTCAGGTGTGGCTCATGATTACTGCTCCTTGGGTTTAAAAGGGAAGATTACAGCCAGGCAGGGGCTGGGTGGTGACATTTTATATACTAAAAGTTTTGCTGATACAATTCTGTAAAGGACATGAGTGTTGCTGCAGACAATGGTGTTTTGAAAGCTGGTGCAGAGAATGAACCTTTTGACTTTTCTGTGAACAAAACTGTATGTGGCTGTTAAAGTCCCATTGGTGTTTGGAAGAAAATAAAGTTTTGAAAACTGAAATTGGATTGTCCTCTTTTGCATATAAACCCTAGAAGGCAGTGGTTGCCAAAGATCTGAGTTACTATATATATATATATATATATATATATATATATATATATATATATATATACAGGTAGCCCTCAGTTTACACTGGGGTTAGGTTCCAGAAGGAATGGTTGTAAATCGAAACCTTTGTAAATTGAAACCCAGTTTATAATGTAAGTCAAAATTGTCATAAGTAACACCTAATACATTATTTTTAAAGCTTTGAAATGAAGACTTTAAATGCTAAACAGCATTATAAACCTAATAAAATAATCACACAACACAGAATATATAATTAAACTAAGTTAAATGAACAAAAACATTTGCTAAACAGCATTATAAACCTAATAAAATAATCACACAACCCAGACTTCACTTGCATTTTTCTGCAAACAGTTCTTTCTATGCATTCCAATCTGGACTGATTAATAGACAGGAAGATCTTGTTCCTTTGAAATCTGCTCAATAGCTCAGGTCTGGTTAAACTGATTAATTTCAGCTTGCTTGGCTTTGCTGCAACACAAGCGGACATCTCCACCTACTGGCTATTTTAATAAATGCACTGCTTCTCAATGCTTTTCAATAGCAGTCACATGACTGGAGAAAAAAGTTGTTATTCTGAAACGGTGTAAATTGAACCGTTGTATATATGTGTATAGTTGATAAGCCTATCCAGAGGGCAGTCTATGTTTTAAAAATACAACCCCCCAAGCTAAAAAAAATAAGAAAAAAAAATACTGAAAAAAAATAAACAAAGCTATCAAAAATAATACAATTAAACCTAAACTAATACCCCTATAAAAATAAAAAAGCCCCCCAAAATAAAAACACCCCCTAATCTAATACTAAACTATCAATAGCCCTTAAAAGGGCTTTTTGTAGGGCATTGCCCTAAGTTTAACAGCTCTTTTACATTAAAAGTAAACAAAGTCCCCCCTAACAGTTAAACAGTTAAACCCCCCACCCACCAAATCCCCCAAAATAAAAAAAATAACACTAATAAACCTTAACTACCCATTACACCTAAAGGGGCATTTGTATGGGCATTGCCCTTAAAAGGACATTCAGCTCTTTTTTCACTGCCCTTAAAAGGGCATTCAGCTCTTTTGAAATTTGCCCCAAAAAAACCTAATCTAAAAAAAACAAAACCCCTCAAAAGGTCCAGAGCGGTCTTCCCAGATGTGGGATCCTTGGCGGTGGTCATTTGTGGCGGCGTCAGCGGTCCTCGGCAGTGGTGGCGGCGGTCCCCAGCGACATGGAGACTCCTGTTCATCCGATGTCCATGGTATACTGAATATTGAATGCAAAGTACCGCAATCAGTTTGGGGTACCTTGCATTCCTGTTGGCTGAATTTTTCAAAACAGCCAATAGGATTAGAGCTACTAAAATCCTATTGGCTGTTCAAATCAGTCAATAAGATTTCAGTAGCTCTCATTCTATTGGCTTCTGAACTTTTCAAAACAGCCAATAGGATTAGAGCTACTGAAATCCTATTGGCTGTTCAAATCAGCCAATAAGATTTCAGTAGCTATCATCCTATTGGCTGATTTTGAAAATTTCAGCCAATAGGAATTCAAGGTACCCCAATAAATATGGGGTACCTTGAATTCAATCTTCAGTGTGCGGTTGACGATCGCATGAAGAGGAACCTCCACACCTTCGCAGAGGACTGCTGCTGCCGAGGAGCGCCACCGCCGCTGAGGAGCGCTACCGCCGCCGAAGACTGCCGTTGCCACTTCTGGGAAGACAGCTCCGGACCTCCGCTCTGGGCCCCCTTTGCTGTTGCTGAAAATGATGGACCCGCCTGGAAGAAGACCTTCTCCGCTGGACTTCTGAAACCGTGAGTACCTATTTGGGGCTTTAGTGTTTTAAGGTTTTTTTTTTATTTTTTGGGGGGTTTTGTTTTTTTAGATTAGGGTTTTTTTGTGCAAATTTCAAAAGAGCTGAATGCCCTTTTAAGGGCAGTGAAAAGGAGCTGAATGCCCTTTAAAGGGCAATGCCCATACAAATACCCCTTTAGGGGCAATGGGTAGTTTAGGTTTATTATTGTTAGTTTTTTTTATTTTGGGGGGTTTGGTGGGTGGGGGGTTTTATTGTTAGGGGGGACTTGGTTTATTTGTAATGTAAAAGCGCTGATTTCTTTAGGGCAATGCCCTACAAAAAGCCCTTTAAAGGACTATTGGTAGTTTAGCATTAGATTAGGGGGTGTTTTTATTTTGGGGGGGCTTTTTTATTTTCATAGGGATTAGGTTTAATTTTTTTATTTTGGATAGTGTTGTTTATTATTTTTTGTAATAATAGCATTTTTTTATTTTCTGTAATTAGATTAATGTAATGTAATTTTTTTGTATTTTGTATTGTAATGTAGTAATTTATTTGTATTGTAATTAGGGGTTAATTTAGGGGGTGTTAGGTTAGGGGGCTTAGTCATTAAATTAGTTTTTTGCGTTGTGGGTGTTGGCAGTGTAGGAGTTAATAGGTAAATTAGGTTTAATGTGTTGTGGGGGGTTGGCGGTTTAGGGATTAATAGATGTATTATGTAGTTTGCGATGGGGTTTGCAGATTTAGGAGTTAATAATTTTATTAGGAAGTTGTGTTTTTTTTCTTAATACTTTGTGCGGTGCGGGGGAGGTTAATTATTTTTTTTTTTATACTTCGTACGGGCGGTTATTTTTTTTTTATAAATACTTATTGCAGGCACTTATTTATTTTATTTGTTTAAATACTTATTGCAGGCGGTAAAAATTTATTTAATACTTATTGCGGGCGGTTAGGTGTTTTTTTTTAATTCTTTTGGCTGCACACGCAGCCAACATTCTGATGGCTGCCTCGCGCTGCCAACATTCCTTTGAGGATGCGTGCGCAACTGCCGACGGCGACAGACACGTTACAAACGCAATTATAGTATATATACAGTATATATATATATATATATATATATATATATATAGTGCATTGGAGCCCTTTACAGTCAAGTCGATGAAAACATGAAGAACATATTTATGCAATATTCATATTTAATAAAGTGTTATACTGTGTATTTACTGTAAATATTTCACATTCCAATATTCTGCACATAGCAGACTATGTTCTATGTATTTTTAAAAAAGATATTCCTATATATATCTTTAAATAGTTTAGATAATATATAATCATCTATATATAGGTATAGATATATATTGTACCAAAATGTATATATATATTTGATCATATGTGATCAAGTTTGCATGCGTGGAGGATTCTTTTTCACTTGTTTGCCCCATTGACTTCTATGGTGGAATATGTTAATGCAGTCGCAATATTCTAACCGGATTTTTGTGCCCATCGGGTTAGCGAAAACATTTTACTTTCAACATGTAATACGACCCCTACCCAACGCGAGTCATAAATAGCGCTCCACTTGTAATCTAGCCCTTTGTGTACATAATATTTCAGAAATAAATCCATGGATGGGTTAAAAAAGTTGTAAGTGCAATGCTACATTTGTTCACAGCTGTATACCTCGTTACTGTCACATTTAGGTGAAATATAGTACTGTGATACTTGCTAGATAAAATGTGTCAGGATGAAATCTTAAAAGTAGCAAAGAAATTAAAAAAAACTTTACTATGCTGCACTGAAGTATATAGTGAATAAGAGTCTGATCAACTGTAAATAAATCAGTAGGAGTTAGTATATATCCTCCTTCATTATACATTCAAATATACAGGTTTCTCCCTTGTTTTTTGTAAGAGGCATATGATTAACAGTGTAGATATGCTTATCTATATATTGTTTTTATCATTCTATATCATTCAAACATTTTCTAAGGGTTATTGTATCTTTAATCAGAAATTATGGATGTCAAAGTAAAATTGCATAGTCTACAAATAATAAAAAGTCAAAATTTCACATAAGTAGTAGATTTTTTTCTCAGACAAATGTCAGTTAGTTAAATTGTTCTTCCCCTTGCATCATCTGACAGCAATTAATCACAAAATGTATATATGTATATGATGTGAATTCTTGCACATGCTCAGTAGGAGTTGATTCCTCAGAAAGTGTGCATATAAACAGGTTGTGCACATTGTTATAATGGAAGTGAATTGGAAAGATATTTTGACATGTGTTCCTTTAAATGGACATTAAATACTTTGAGATGGTAATATAAAATGATAAATTGTATATAGAAAAAAAACCTCTACAATATACTTTCATTATTTATTTTGTAATTCCATTCTAAAATTGTGAGCATTTCAGTTCCAAAGACCGCTGCTCCATAACCTGTCCGCCTGCTCTAAGCAGGCGACAAGACATCCCCGGAAATCAACCCGATCAAGTACGATCGGGTTGATTGACACCCCCCTGCTGGCGACCCATTGGCCGCGAGTCTGCTGGTGCAATGCTGAATATGGAGAGCGTATTGCTCGCCGTATTCAGCGAGGTCTGGCGGACCTGATCCGCACTGTCGGATCAGGTCCGCCAGACTTTCTTAAATAGGGGCCTAAAACTTTACACTTATTTTGTCTATATTTAAACAACTAAACTTTAAAAAATACATCTACGTGTTATTCTCAGACTAATCTTTTGTTTAAATGCATCATTCTATCTAGCATTTATTTAGTGTGTAATGTCCCTTTAAGCTCCTCTTCTACATATTAGCCCAATCAATGTGGAACATGTAGAAGAGTCAATATTCTGCATTCCATGGAATACACTCCTTTTTGCAGTTAGTAGAGACACTACTAGTTTTCACAGTTTAAGGGACAATCCAATCAAACTTAAACTTTCATGATTCAGATACTGCATGCAAATTTAAACAACTTTGCAATTTAATTTGTATCATCAAATTTGCTCTTGGTATTCTTTGTTGAAAACTAAACCTAGGTAGGCTCATATGCTAATTTCAAATCCCTCTTATCTCAGTGATTTTTTTCACAGCTAGACAGTGCTAGTTCATGTGTGTCATATTAGATAAACATTGTGCTCACTCCCGTGGAGTTATTTATGAGTCAGCACTGATTGGCTAAAATACAAGTCTGTTAAAAGAACTGAAATAAAGGGGCAGTCTGCAGAGGGTTAGATACAAGGTAATCATGGAGGTAAAAAGTATATTAATATAACTGTGTTGGTTATGCAAAGTAGGGAATGGGTAATAAAGGGATTATCTATCTTTTTAAACAATAAAAATTCTGGAGAAGACTGTCCCTTTAAAAGGGACATTAAACTGCTGGGTTCAACTACAGTAGGATGGTTACTACTCACCATGGTATTGTTTTCCTCCTGTACCTTCAGCTCTCTTTAACTCATTACAGAAGCCAGTTGGTAAAGCTCTGTATTTTGTATTGGGCACCGCCATCTTGTAACTCGCATATTGTTGCATCCTATGACAGAAGCAGAGCACTTTCACAGATCTGGCTTTTTGACGCTGTACCTCACATTTCAGTTTAGCTCACATAATAGAAGGCTGAAGTGTTACATTTTTTTCAGTTTAAAAGTTACAAAACAAATTTAAGCTCCAAGATGACGCTGCCCAGTGTGAAGATGCAGAGCTTCACTAACTGATAATTGTAAGGAGTTAAAATAAGAGAAATACTTTGAAGACAGCTGCAGGCACAGGAGGAAAAACAATAGCACAGTTATATAGTAACCATTCTGCTGTAGTTAAAGGGACAGTCTACCATAGAATTGTTATTGTTTTAAAAGATAGATAATCCCTTTATTACCCATTCCCCAGTTTTGCATAACTAACACAGTTATATTAATATACTTTTTACCTCTGTGATTACCTTGTATCTAGGAACCTTCTTCCAGCCCCCTGATCACATGACTGTGACTGTTTATTATCTATTGTCTTAAATTTAGCATTGTATTGTGCTAGATCTTAAATAACCCCCTGTGCCTGAACACAGTGTTATCTATATGGCCCACGTGTACTTTCTGTCTCTTTGTGTTGAAAAGAGATTTAAAAAGCCTGTGATAAGAGGCAGCCCTCAAAGGCTTAGAAATTAGCATATGAGCCTACCTATGTTTAGTTTAAACTAAGAATACCAAGAGAAAAAAGCAAATTTGATGATAAAAGTAAATTGGAAAGTTGATTAAAATTACAAGTCCTATCTTAATAATGAAAGTTTAATTTATACTAGACTGTCCCTTTAAGCTGCACTTTAATTTCATTTTAAATCACAGTAAAAGAAGGCAAAATAAATAAGCACTTTGAATAGCAAAGTTTTTTTTATTATGCATAATTAAGCGATTAATGGCAAATAACATTTTGAGTTTAATGACCCTATCCTTCTGTAATGTAATTAAATGTGAGTGTTTTAAACATCAGTGTGTTTTTTAAGGTCTGAACCACAAGTCAAACTTTTTTTTTTAACTCTTTGGTGACATATGCATCTATACCAATACATTATAAGATGTTTATTGCTAAAATATTAACAAAATGAACCTGTCGTATATAAACACTGTCGACCTCTGTAAATGGAAAGTCATGGAAGACTGCTTTAATTTTTGACCCATTATTCATTAGCATTAGATAAATAAAAGCAGATGGGATTTCTTTGACCAAGCTCATTGCATTTTGGCCAGTTTCCTGGTTCCTCGTATTGAAATACAAAGTGTTTTCCAGCATTAATAATGTATTGTTATTATTGTGTTGCATCAGCAAAATGAATGCAGCATTTTCTATCCAACGTTTGTTTTATAGTTTTGTTTAAACGTTTCATGTTAGTTAAATATTATTCTAGTGGAAACATGGCTCTTACACCGTACCAAAATTTCAACATTTTTATTTAAAAAACTTGCATTTTTATCTTGGATTGGTATAATTTGTACATCCCTGGGACATAAATTAGAGCAAGGGAGAAGTTGATTAGGACACAGGAAACATGGACATCTTTGATTCAAAGTCAAGCTTCTCCATGGTGTATATACTCACTAATAGGGTGGCTATGTGTCCAGTATTAAACTGGATAGTACTGTATTTCAACTGACCATACAGTACAATGTATGTAACAAAACATACACACTTGTTAATGGGTAGCGCTTGCTGATTGGTGGCTAAATGTAGACACCAGTCAGCAAGCGCTTCCCAGGGTTCTGAACAAAAAATGGGCCGGCTCCTAAGCTTAGATTCCTGCTTTTTAAACAAAGATAGCAAGAGAATGAAAAAAAATGATAATAGGAGGAGTTGCTTAAAATTGCATGCCCTATCTGAATCATGACAGTTTAATTTTGACTAGACTGTCCCTTTAAGTGTTGTAGACATTGGGCAGTTAGGCTACCATACAGAGTTATTGGGAGTATTGAAGGGTTTCATTTTCACAGTTTCCAGAAAGAAAACTCTTAAACTGGGAAAACATCATCTTTTATATGTTTAAATGAGACCTTAAAGAGACACAAAATTGGAGAAGTAAAAAAAAAAAATCATGTGAAGATGTGTTTTTAATTACTCTACTCATTCACAGTTTTATGCATTCCAGCCCTCAAGGACCCCTAACTGAACTGCCTTAGAAGGGAAATACCTAGATTCTAGCCTGTTAGGGCTCTTTTAGGAAAAAAAACTACAATAGAATGAAACACCCCTTCAAATAAAAGAGTACTCTTGACGGTTTAGCATGCCAATGCATACAGGGCATATAAGAACAGTCACTGCTTACTTGAAATAAAGTTATATCAATGAGGCCAATAAGAGTACGCACCTTCATTTCCAATAAAGCGAGCGGCACACCTTCTGATTGGCTGTACTGTCTCACATGTCAGATGGGAAGGCAAAAAAGCACAAAGAGGAGATTAGGTGATAGAACAAAACAAAATGAAGCGATATGTGTGTACAAAGACAGCTTCTAAATAAAAATGAAAAGAGAAATAGCTATGGGTATTCTATTCTACAATAATTATAAAGTGAGTATTGCTAGAAAGAGAAAAACAAAAATATAGAGAACCTTGTATTAGTTATACATTTTTTATAAAAAGAAGTATGTGGATTCAGTAGATAATGAAATTGACTTTAATTATAATGAGAATAAATGATAAATCATGAGATACACAGAATTTGATTAGATAAAATAGGAAAATAACCTTTACTTGGCATCAGTAGATACTCTAAATTAATGTCATAAAGAAGAACATTTATCTTTATATATTGCTTTTATTACAGTGTTAAGTGGGAAGCAGAACTTAAAACTACCATCAGAAAAATAAATTAAGGAGAGATTAAGGAAATCCAAAGATAATATGTGTTTCTGCTATCAATAGTGCATAAGGGCCAAGAGACCACAAGTAATAATATTCTTCATAATTATTCACTGTAGCTTATTTCGTAAAGGGACATTCTATTCTAGAATTGTTATTGTTTTAAAAGATAGATAACCCCTTTATTACCCATTCCCCAGTTTTGCATAACCAACACAGTTATACAACAACATTTTAAATTAGGGGGAGGTAAAAAGTGAGTTTAAAATCCTCCACTACGCATAAAATAGAGAAAATAACTCATTGTGAAGTTCATTAACAAATCTAGACAAGCCAGAAGGCTTGTTTTTCCCACAGAAAACCTCTGGAATACATTATTTACAATGCAGCAAAGGATTCTGGGTAAGATATGCAAATTAAGTTCACAATGACACACCTTTTTACTTCCGTCTGCTTTTCAGCAAATTCCCTTAACGCCAAGTATTGCTGTTCACACAGCTTATAGGCTTAGCTAGGGTTAAAGCAGTGATTTTAAACTATCCCAGGACAGACTGTTTCGTAGTTGTTACTACTTATCAGCTGGGAGAAAGTTTAAATTAGTGATGTCCGGTTCATGAACGAATCGTTCTTTTGAACCGAATCTTTTCACTGAACTGAATGAATCAGTACATCAGACTGAACTGATTCGTTTGAAACAGTTCAGTTCCTGAGTCATCAGCAGCACTCTGGTAATACGATCCTAGAGTGAGTTCTGCTCTGCTAACTCCTCCTTTAATGAATCACACAGCAGAATCTCACTCTATGATCATATTACCAGTGTTGTTGAATCAGTGTACTGTTAGCTAACTGGTTTGCAATGAATCAGTCTGTTAACAGTTCACTGATTCAAAAGAAGTGAACTGTTTGCAAACAACTCAGTGTACTGTTAACAGACTGATTCATTGCAGACGAGTTAACTAACAGTACACTGATTCAAATATCAGGTCACACTCACAGCAGTTCTCAACAGACCCCTGCATTTACCCCCTAACTGCAACTTACATTAACCCATTCAGCATCCCATGTTTCTTTTTATATATCAGTGTTTTTCAACCAGTGTGCCGTGGCACACTAGTGTGCCGTGAGATATCCTCAGGTGTGCCACGGCAGACTGACAACAGTGTGACATATTTTTTAAACTTTGCTTGTATTTTACTCCCAGTGCAGGGGTAGTTTGTAGGAGGCATGGCATAACAGCACAATACATACAGTATGTGAGTGTTTGTGTGTATGTGTATATATATATATATGCTGTATTAGGCTACAATGTGTGATTTTTTTTAAATTTTGGGATGGTGGTGTGCCACAGGATTTTTTAATGTAAAAAAGTGTGCCACGGCAAAGAAAAGGTTAAAAATCACTTATATATATATATATATATATATATTATTTGTTCTTCCTCTATATCTAAGCTAGCTGCTGCTAAGTAAAAGTTAGCTTAGAAGAACAACAAATTATTTATATATATATATATAAACACACAAACATGTGATGCTGAATGGGTTAATGTAAATGCAGGGATCTGTTGAGAACCGCTGTGAGTGTGACCTGATATTTGAATCAGTGTACTGTTATCTAAATGATTCATTAGAGTTACAGTACACTGAGTCATTTACAAACAGCACTGCAGGAAACGAATCTGTGGCTCTACAGTTCACCTACTGAACATAAGGTAGAGCCTCTACCTCATGTTCTAGTAGGTGAACTGGTGAATCTGTTCATGAACCGGTTCAGTTAATTGAACTGTCTAAAATGAACTGATTCACCCAGAAGAACCAAACTGCACATCACTAGTTTAAATCACTGCTGGGTGAAGTTGATTCCTGGCAAATACAACAACATTTTAAATTAGGGGGAGGTAAAAAGTGAGTTTAAAATCCTCCACTACGCATAAAATAGAGAAAATAACTCATTGTGAAGTTCATTAACAAATCTAGACAAGCCAGAAGGCTTGTTTTTCTCACAGAAAACCTCTGGAATACATTATTTACAATGCAGCAAAGGATTCTGGGTAAGATATGCAAATTAGGTTCACAATGACACACCTTTTTACTTCCGCCTGCTTTTCAGCAGATTCCCTTAACGCCAAGTATCGCTGTTGTGTCATTGTGAACCTAATTTGCATATCTTACCCAGAATCCTTTGCTGCATTGTAAATAATGTATTCCAGAGGTTTTCTGTGGGAAAAACAAGCCTTCTGGTTTGTCTAGATTTGTTAATGAACTTCACAATGAGTTATTTTCTCTATTTTATGCGTAGTGGAGGATTTTAAACTCACTTTTTACCTCCCCCTAATTTAAAATGTTGTTGTATTTGCCAGGAATCAACTTCACCCAGCAGTGATTTAAACTATCTCCCAGCTGATGAGTAGCAACAACTATGAAACAGTCTGTCCTGGGATAGTTTTAAATCACTGCTTTAACCCTAATTAAATCTATAAGCTGTGTGAACAGCGATACTTGGCACTAAAGGAATCTGCTGAAAAGCAGGCGGAAATAAAAAGGTGTGTCATCGTGAACCTAATTTGCATATCTTACCCAGAATCCTTTGCTGCATCGTGAATAATATATTCCAGAGGTTTTCTGTGGGAAAAACAAGCCTTCTGGCTTGTCTAGATTTGTTAATGAATTTCACAATGAGTTATTTTCTCCAACAGTTATATTAATACACTTTTTACCTCTGTGATTACCTTATATCTAAGCATCTACTGACAGCCCCATGATCATATGACTTTTTATTTATTATCTATTGACTTGCATTTTAGCCAATTAGTGCTGTGTTGTGCTAACTCTTAAATAACTCCTCGGGCGTGAACACAATATTATCTATATGGCCCACATGAACTAGCAGTCTCCTGTTGTTGTGAAAAGCAAATAAAAAAGCATGTGATTGAGAGGTTGTCTATAGTGGCTTAGAAACAGGCAGAAATTTAGAGGTTTAAACATTATAAAGTATATTAATAAAACAATGTTGGTTGTGCAAAGCTGGGGAATGGGCAGTAAAGGCGTTATCTATCTTTTTAAACAATAACAATTTTAGTGTAGACTGTCCCTTTAAGGAAAAAACATATACTGTATATATGAATAAAGATCACATTTTAAAGATAACAAACACTAAGCCACGTTTACATTGCTGCAACGCATTAAACAGTTTAAATGGTGTAAACTTTAGTGTTACTGGCTTCTGTTTTTGACAACTTATAATTATACTTACTTATAATTCCATTATAACAACACATAAAAATGAAATGTTCATGATTCAGATAGAACATACACTTTTTAACAACTTTCCAATTTACTTGTGTGATCTAATTTGTTTTCTTCTCTTGGTATCCTTTGTTCAAAAACTTACCTAGGCAAGGTCAGGATAAGCTTTACACTACTGGGAGCTAGCTGCTGATTGGTGGCTGCACATATATGCATCTTGTTATTGACACACCTGTTATGCTCAGCTAGCTCACAGAAGTGCACTGCTGCTCCTTCAACAACGGATATCATGAAAATAAAGCAAATTTGATAATAGGAGCAAATTGGAAAGTTGTTCAAAATCATATGCTCTGTCTGAATCAGGAATGAAAAACTTTGATTTTGTGCCCCTTTAAGTGTCTGCCCCCCCAACAAAAATGTAATTTTGGAACTGCCACTGCAAACTATGCTTGGCACAGTTACTTTGCCTTATTTTGGGAGGTTAAATAAACAGCTATGGTAAATAACATATCTGTCAAATCCTAAAGGTTGTATCAATAATTGTTGGGTTTCATGTCCCTTTAGTTTGATTATTGTTTGCATGTAACAATGTGTTTGATCCCTGCAAATGAGATAAACACATAGTTAAAGTAATCTCTAAAGCAGCAATAAACTACTGGGAGCTATTTAAACACATCTGGTTAGCCAATGACAAGATGCCCCTAATCCCAAGCTAGCTCCCAGTAAGGCATTGCTGCCTTCATAGATACTCTTTCAAACAAGGATTCCAAAAGTACAAAGTAAATTTGATAACAGAGTTAATTTGAAAAGTCTTACAAATTGCATGCAGTCTGAAATATGAAAGGTCAATTTTGAATTTCATGTCCATTTAAATGTAACCTTACTTTAAAGGGACATTAAGCACTAAACAAATGCTAGATAGAATGATGCATTCAAAGAAATGATAAGTCTGAGAATAACATGTAGATGTATTTTTTAAAGTTTCATTAGCTGTTTAATATTGACAAAATAAGTGTAAAGTTTTAGTGTCTATAAAACAATGGGTGCTGCCATGTTGTAACTTAGGTCAGTGTTTTTCAACCAGTGTGCCGTGGCACACTAGTGTGCCGTGAGAGATCCTCAGGTGTGCCGCGGCAGACTGACAACAGTGCGGGGGTGTTTGTGAATGAATGTCAATATGTCATGTATAGTTTGTAGGAGGCATGACAGCACAGTACAGTGTGTATATATATATATATATATATATATATATATATATATATATATATATATATATACTGTATATATATATATCCTGTATTAGGCTACAATGTGTGATTTTGTAAAATTTGGGGATGGTGGTGTGCCACAGGATTTTTTAATGTAAAAAAGTGTGCCACGGCAAAAACAAGGTTGCAAATCACTGACTTAGGTAACCCTCTCTGCTGTGCCAATTGTGGACAGTTATAAATAGGTTACTAGAGTGTGCAGACAATGGCTATGTGGAATATAACAGTGTTCTGAACTTCCATTTCTGACAGGAACTGAAAAGCTCATGTCAGAATGGAATTACAGTAAAAGGGGACAAAATAAATAATGAGAGTATATTTTTATATACATATATATGTGATTTATCGTTTTATGTTACCATTTTAAAGTGTTTAATGTCCTTTTAATTTCACTTAACATTCAGGAACTTGGTGATATTAGATGAAAACTAGCATCTCCGTGTATGATGCATAGCAACTAAAATGTAATGGTATGAAAGGCTTGTTTTGCATATGTCACTTTCACCTGTGATCGTTTCATCTGCAATAGACGCACAAATCGATTTTTAAAATTATGTAATACACCACTTAATTTATTTCTATTTTAGACATGTTTAGTTAATATTTTTTCTTATTGTTTTTTTAAACAATATTTTATTTTTATCATTATGAATTATGTATAACTTACAAAAACTTTAAATGTAAGTTCCATGCCACGTGCAACATTGACACACAAATAGAGCAAGATTACAAGTGGAGCTCTAATTTATCGTGCGCCAGAAAAGTTGCCCGTTTACAGGTGCACAATAAAACATAATTTATGCTTACCTGATAAATTCCTTTCTTCTGTAGTGTGATCAGTCCACGGGTCATCATTACTTCTGGGATATTAACTGCTCCCCTACAGGAAGTGCAAGAGGATTCACCCAGCAGAGCTGCATATAGCTCCTCCCCTCTACGTCACTCCCAGTCATTCGACCAAGGACCAACGAGAAAGGAAAAGCCAAGGGTGAAGTGGTGACTGGAGTATAAATTAAAAAATATTTACCTGCCTTAAAAACAGGGCGGGCCGTGGACTGATCACACTACAGAAGAAAGGAATTTATCAGGTAAGCATAAATTATGTTTTCTTCTGTTAAGTGTGATCAGTCCACGGGTCATCATTACTTCTGGGATACCAATACCAAAGCAAAAGTACACGGATGATGGGAGGGATAGGCAGACTCTTTATACAGAAGGAACCACTGCCTGAAGAACCTTTCTCCCAAAAATAGCCTCCGATGAAGCAAAGGTGTCAAATTTGTAAAATTTGGAAAAAGTATGAAGCGAAGACCAAGTTGCAGCCTTGCAAATCTGTTCAACAGAGGCCTCATTCTTGAAGGCCCAAGTGGAAGCCACAGCTCTAGTAGAATGAGCTGTAATTCTTTCAGGGGGCTGCTGTCCAGCAGTCTCATAAGCTAAACGAATTATGCTACGAAGCCAAAAAGAAAGAGAGGTAGCGGAAGCTTTTTGACCTCTCCTCTGCCCAGAGTAAATGACAAACAGAGAAGACGTTTGTCGAAATTCCTTAGTTGCCTGCAAGTAAAATTTTAGAGCCCGGACTACATCCAGGTTGTACAACTGTGACCTTAGTCACTAGAGGGCGCTGAAACTATTAGTAAATATGAAGGGAATAGACAACCTCCCAATGGGGGAGACAAGCTGCACCTCTTAATACCAAAAATTGGAATAAGAACTGAAATATAAGTATGATAAACACACAAGAGGGCGCTATAACAACTGAGTGGTACAAAAGATTATCAGTGATAAAAACAATAACAAACAATATATATGAGAAACTGTGAATAGATCATGGACTCTCACCATACAGACGATATAACTATTGATATTCAGTCCCAAACATGTGTACAATGTTCATATGTCCAATGTCCCAATGATGAGAGCAGAACCAGTTGCTGCCGATAATCCTGCACTCTCCTCCTGTAAATGCCCTCTTCTCTCCTAAATGACCGGAGGCAGATCTATAGGGGTGGAGGGGAAACAGAGGCGACAAATGTGTGTATCCAGTGTGATAATGGACCCCCCTGCACAAGTATGCTATACCCAGGGTACTCACACTTTGACTTAGCACACCAATGTGCTGGTAGGCGCAGACTGGCTATCAGAGCAAGCCAGCTAGCTCTCTCCGGTGCACTCTCTCGCTGTGGTAATCGTCAAAGTCTGATCCGCTGTGTCTCCTTAGTGCTGTGCACTCTCTCGCTGTGGTAATCGTCAAAGTCTGATCCGCTGTGTCTCCTTAGTGCTGGAGAGAGAGTGCACCGGAGAGAGCTAGCTGGCTTGCTCTGATAGCCAGTCTGCGCCTACCAGCACATTGGGTATAGCATACTTGTGCAGGGGGGTCCATTATCACACTGGATACACACATTTGTCGCCTCTGTTTCCCCTCTTGTGTGTTTATCATACTTATATTTACATCCAGGTTGTGCAGTAGACGTTCCTTCTTTGAAGAAGGATTTGGGCATAAAGAAGGAACAACAATCTCTTGATTGATATTCCTGTTAGTAACTACCTTAGGTAAGAACCCAGGTTTAGTACGCAGGACTACCTTATCCGAATGAAAAATCAAATAAGGAGAATCACAATGTAAGGCTGATAATTCAGAGACTCTTCGAGCCGAGGAAATAGCCATTAAAAATAGAACTTTCCAAGATAACAACTTTATATCAATGGAATGAAGGGGTTCAAACGGAACGCCCTGTAAAACATTAAGAACAAGGTTTAAACTCCATGGTGGAGCAACAGTTTTAAACACAGGCTTAATCCTGGCCAAAGCCTGACAAAAAGCGCTGGACGTCAGGAACTTCTGACAGACGTTTGTGTAACAGAATGGACAGAGCTGAGATCTGTCCCTTTAATGAACTAGCAGATAAACCCTTTTCTAAACCTTCTTGTAGAAAAGACAATATCCTAGGAATCCTAACCTTACTCCAAGAGTAACCTTTGGATTCACACCAATGTAGGTATTTACCGCCATATCTTATGGTAAATCTTTCTGGTAACAGGTTTCCTAGTCTGTATTAAGGTACTAATAACTGACTCAGAAAACCCACGTCTTGATAAAATTAAGCGTTCAATTTCCAAGCAGTCAGCTTCAGAGAAGTTAGATTTTGATGTTTGAAGGGACCCTGTATCAGAAGGTCCTGTTTCAGAGGTAGAGACCAAGGTGGACAGGATGACATGTCCACCAGGTCTGCATACCAAGTCCTGCGTGGCCACGCAGGTGCTATTAGAATCACTGTTGCTCTCTCTTGTTTGATTCTGGCTATCAATCGAGGAAGCATCGGGAAGGGTGGAAACACGTAAGCCATCCTGAAGTCCCAAGGTGCTGTCAGAGCATCTATCAGGACTGCTCCTGGATCCCTGGATCTGGACCCGTAACGAGGAAGCTTGGCGTTCTGTCGAGACGCCATGAGATCTATCTCTGGTTTGCCCCAACGTCGAAGTATTTTGGCAAGACCTCCGGATGAAGTTCCCACTCCCCCGGATGAAAAGTCTGACGACTTAAGAAATCCGCCTCCCAGTTCTCCTCTCCCGGGATGTGGATTGCTGACAGGTGCAAGAGTGAGACTCTGCCCAGCGAATTATCTTTGATACTTCCATCATAGCTATGGGAGCTTCTTGTCCCTCCCTGATGGTTGATGTAAGCTACAGTCGTGATGTTGTCCGACTGAAACCTGATGAACCCCCGAGTTGTCAACTGGGGCCAAGCCAGGAGGGCATTGAGAACTGCTCTCAATTCCAGAATGTTTATTGGCAGGAGACTCTCCTCCTGACTCCACAGTCCCTGAGCCTTCAGGGAATTCCAGACGGCACCCCAACCTAGAAGGCTGGCGTCTGTTGTTACAATTGTCCAGTCTGGTCTGCTGAATGGCATCCCCCTGGACAGGTGTGGCCGAGAAAGCCACCATAGAAGAGAATTTCTGGTCTCTTGATCCAGATTCAGAGAAGGGGATAAGTCTGAGTAATCCCCATTCCACTGACCTAGCATGCACAGTTGCAGTGGTCTGAGGTGTAAGCGTGCAAAGGGTACTATGTCCATTGCCGCTACCATTAAGCCGATTACCTCCATACATTGAGCCACTGACGGGTGTTGAATGGAATGAAGAGTGCGGCAAGCACTTTGAAGTCTTGATAGCCTGTCCTCTGTCAGGTAAATCTTCATTTCTACAGAATCTATAAGAGTCCCCAGGAAGGGAACTCTTGTGAGTGGAACGAGTGAACTTTTCTTTTCGTTCACCTTCCATCCATGTGACCTTAGAAATGCCAGCACTAACTCTGTATGAGATTTGGCAGTTTGAAAGCTTGAAGCTTGTATCAGAATGTCGTCTAGGTATGGAGTACTGACCCTCTTGGATCATAGGTAAAATTGTCCGAATAGTCTCCATCTTGAACGATGGAACTCTTAGGAATTTGTTTAGGATCTTTAAGTCCAGGATTGGTCTGAAAGTTCCCTCTTTTTTGGGAACCACAAACAGATTTGAGTAAAACCCCTGTCCCTGTTCCGATCGTGGAACTGGATGATTACTCCCATTAACAAGAGCTCTTGTACGCAGCGTAGAAAAGCCTCTTTCTTTGTCTGGATTGTTGACAATCTTGACAGATGAAATCTCTCTCTTGGAGGAGAGTATTTGAAGTCCAGAAGGTATCCCTGAGATATTATCTCTAGCGCCCAGGGATCCTGAACATCTCTTGCCCAAGCCTGGGCGAAGAGAGAAAGTCTGCCCCCCACTAGATCCGATCCCGGATCGGGGGCCCTCAATTCATGCTGTTTTGGGGGCAGCAGCAGGTTTCCTAGTCTGCTTGCCCTTGTTCCAGGACTGGTTAGGTTTCCAGCCTTGTCTGTAGCGAGCAACAGCTCCTTCCTGTTTTGGTGCAGAGAAGTTGATGCTGCTCCTGCTTTGAAATTACGAAAGGAACGAAAACTAGACTGTCTAGTCTTGGCTTTGGCTTTGTCCTGAGGCAGGGCATGGCCTTTACCTCCTGTAATGTCAGCGATAATCTCTTTCAACCCGGGCCCCGAATAAGGTCTGCCCTTTGAAAGGTATATTAAGCAATTTAGACTTAGAAGTAACATCAGCTGACCAGGATTTTAGCCACAGCGCCCTGCGTGCCTGAATGGCGAATCCTGAATTCTTCGCCGTAAATTTAGTAAGATGTACTACGGCCTCCGAAATGAATGAATTAGCTAGTTTAAGGACTCTAAGCCTGTCCGTAATGTCGTCCAGAGTAGCTGAACCAATGTTCTCTTCCAGAGACTCAATCCAGAATGCCGCTGCAGCCGTGATCGGCGCAATGCATGCAAGGGGTTGCAATATAAAACCTTGTTGAACAAACATTTTCTTAAGGTAACCCTCTAACTTTTTATCCATTGGATCTGAAAAAGCACAGCTATCCTCCACCGGGATAGTGGTACGCTTAGCTAAAGTAGAAACTGCTCCCTCCACCTTAGGGACCGTTTGCCATAAGTCCCTTGTGGTGGCGTCTATTGGAAACATTTTTCTAAATATCGGAGGGGGTGAGAACGGCACACCGGGTCTATCCCACTCCTTAGTAACAATTTCAGTAAGTCTCTTAGGTATAGGAAAAACCTCAGTACTCGTCGGGTACCCGCAAAATATTTATCCAACCTACACATTTTCTCTGGTATTGCAACTGTGTTACAATCATTCAGAGCCGCTAACACCTCCCCTAGTAATACACGGAGGTTTTCCAGTTTAAATTTAAAATTTGAAATATCTGAATCCAGTCTGTTTGGATCAGAACCGTCACCCACAGAATGAAGTTCTCCGTCCTCATGTTCTGCCACCTGTGACGCAGTGTCTGACATGGCCCTAATATTATCAGCGCACTCTGTTCTCACCCCAGAGTGATCACGCTTACCTTTTAGTTCTGGTAATTTAGCCAAAACTTCAGTCATAACAGTAGCCATATCCTGTAATGTGATTTGTAATGGCCGCCCAGCTGTACTCGGCGCTACAATATCACGCACCTCCCTCTGAGCGGGAGATGTAGGTACTGACACGTGAGGCGAGTTAGTCGGCATAACTTTCCCCTCGTTGTTTGGTGAAATTTGTTCAATTTGTACAGATTGATTTTTATTTAAGTAGCATCAATACAGTTAGTACATAAATTTCTATTGGGCTCCACTTTGGCATTGCAACAATGACACAGGTATCATCTTCTGAATCAGACATGTTTAACACACTAGCAAATAAACTTGCAACTTGGAAATACAATTCAAATAGAATAATATTAAAACGTACTGTGCCTTTAAGAAGCACAGAAGATCTATGACAGTTAAAAATTAATAAATTGAAACAGTTATAGCCTCAATCCTTGTAAACAACACAACTTTAGCAAAGGTTTAATCCCATTAGCAAAGATAACAATTTCTGAAAGCAGGAAACAAATTACAGAATAAAGTTTTTATTTCAGTCAAACTATAATTCTCACAGCTCTGCTGAGAGAAATTACCTCCCTCAAAATAAGTTTTGAAGACCCCTGAGCTCTGTAGAGATGAACCAGATCATGCAGGGAATACAATGAGTTGCTGACTGAAATATTTGATGCATAGTAAAAGCGCCCCTCCCCCACACTCACAGCAGTGAGGGAGAACAGAAACTGACAGAAAAAACAGATTTAAGCAACTGCCAAGTGGAAAAATGGTGCCCAAACATTTATTCACTCAGTACCTCAGCAAATGAAAACGATTTTACATTCCAGCAAAAACGTTAAACATAATCTCTAGTTATTAAACAGCTTTATGTCTTTCTTACAGTGTAATTCTAGTGAAGTACCATTCTCCCAGAATACTGAAGTGTAAAGTATACATACATGACATTATATCGATATGGCAGGATTTTCTCATCAATTCCATTGTCAGAAAATAAAAACTGCTACATACCTCTATGCAGATTCATCTGCCCGCTGTCCCCTGATCTGAAGTTTTACCTCACTCCTCAGATGGCCGAGAACAGCAATATGATCTTAACTACTCCGGCTAAAATCATAGCAAAACTCTGGTAGATTCTTCCTCAAACTCTGGCCAGAGAGGTAATAACACACTCCGGTGCTATTTTAAAAATAACAAACTTTGATTGAAGATATAAAACTAAGTATAATCACCATAGTCCTCTCACACGACCTATCTAGTTGCTGGGTGCAAGAGAATGACTGGGAGTGACGTAGAGGGGAGGAGCTATATGCAGCTCTGCTGGGTGAATCCTCTTGCACTTCCTGTAGGGGAGCAGTTAATATCCCAGAAGTAATGATGACCCGTGGACTGATCACACTTAACAGAAGAAATAACCAACCATTACAAGTGGCTGGTTAATGCTACTGCAAGCTTGCTGTAGGAATAAGGGCTTCAAAAATTAACCAGAGATCAGATCTCTGGTTAATTTTAAAAATGTCCCACAATTGCCTCCAAAATAAATTCTATGGTGCCTTTATTAAAATAAAACATGTACCATCTTTAATTTTTTTAAATAATAACTGTACAAAGCAGTTTTTAGGGGATAAAGTATGTTGGAAAAAGGGGTGTTCGAAAAAATGGCACTGAAAAGTGCCATTACTTAGCGGTCTATGGGAACTGTGTGTTCCCTTAAAATATATATGTATATGTGTATATACATATATATTAATGTGTTAATATGTGTATATACACATATAAACACATAAACAGATATGTATATATTCATATACATATATATTTCATCTTTGCTGCCCATCGCTGTGAGACTTACCCTCTTCTCTGTGCTAGGTTCTCTGTCGTGTATGATGGCATCAGAATGAGACTTCCTCTCATGAGCGCATAGCTTCCATGCAATGCTAACGTGAGGTCGCGTTCGCATTGCGCCTTACTTATAATACCAGCGCACAATTGTGTGTACTGGAATTACAAGTGGAGAGCAAATATTGCACTTGCATAAGCTCAATTTTGCGCTCCACTCATGATCTGGCACATAGTCAGTTAATTTTATGTTAAAATAAAGCACAAAAAAACTTACTTTTCAGTATGAAAGAAAGCAAATACTATTAATTTGCCTTTGGCTCATTACACTGCAGTGCATTTTGATTTGACAAAGATAAATTGGTTAATTATTTAATACACTTTACATGACGTCTATTCAAAAGCTATTTCACTATCTTTGTCAAAACAAGAAATCTTCTTAAAGGGACAGTAAACAATATATTTTTATACCACAATTGTGCAGCATGTGTACATATATTTACTTTGTTGATAGCCTCACTTTTTAAAAAAATATAAAGCTATATTTATTTTTTATGATCTTCAAAGTCCTTTTCTGATATCCCTAAGCCCTCATTCTTGGCGCAATGTTCCCCACTCAATCACACCATTCACTTCAATGTATCATGCTCCTATGCTGAATGAAGCTGTCGGCTGCTTTAAAAAAAACAAAAAAAAAACAGCACAGCAAGCTTATCATCAATCAAAATAATAATAATTAAAAAATCTGTGCCAATTGAACTAAATTAATAAATCAGTAAACAGGTACATTGGTAATATTAATATCCTCAGCAAAATGACTAACGCACAGGGCAGTTTCTAGAGAATTTGGCTCCCAGGGCGATATTGCAACATGTACCACCCCCTGAAAATGTTGCGTTAATGCCAAGAGTCCCAATAACTGATTATTAAACATGAAAACTACAAAATAAAATATGCCATCAAAAAAATATATAAATAAATAAATGTTATATATATATATACTGTATATATATATATATATATATATATATATATATATATACAGGAGTGGACTGAGACCAATCAGGGCCCCCACTGTCTCACACCGACCCAAATGTATTCAAATGTATGCAAATGAACATGGTAGCGTCCCTGCCCTACCACTACCAGCCCCCCCAACCCCCGGGGCCAGGACCCCCAACTTTAAGGGCAAGAGTAAGGGCCCCCAACTTCCAGGGCCAGACCCCACACTCCATGGCCCTCACAGCGACAGACCCCCGATAGGACCTCCCAAGCAACAAACCCCACATCCAGGCATAAGGCCCCACTAAACCTACTGCTTAGTTAGTGATAGGGCAGCTGACAGCACCATCTTAAGCAGCATACCAGGACCCATGGAGATGCCATTTCTGGGCCCCCTCACATGCTGGGCCCTCGGTCCAGGTCCTATTTGCTCGGCTGATCAGTCCGCCCCTGTATATATATATATATATATATATATATATCCAGCATAGGATCTCACAGGGCTGGCCATTTCCCCACAAATGAGAGCCCTTGTAGGCACTATTAGATACAAAACAAGTCTTTATTAATAAAGTCTGTTTTTGTATCCAATAGTGCCTGCGAGGGGTCTCATTTGTGAGGAAGTGGCCGGTCCTGTGAGGTCACATGCTGGATATTTATTATATGTTAAGAGCACCTGGAAAGTTGTAACTGATAGAAGTTGTAACACACCTGAGCAATATTACTTAAATGTTAAATAAATCAGTCCCACTATAAAATCTCACAGTTCAGAAAGAAATATGGGCAGAGTTTGTGATATTTTTAGTTTGTATCTGCCATGAAAATGACTTTAAAATTATACCCATCACAGGGGCATATAACTTAAAAGACCAGTAGAGTTGCACAATCCTCAGATACACAATTATAAGACAATGCAGTAGCACTTAATCTGAATTTCAAATTATTAGTAGATTTTTTTCTAAAAAAATTCAGAAAGTTTCTTCATTTTTCTGTCCACTGTATCATGTGACAGCCATTAGCCAATTACAAGCTCATATATGTATGCACTGTGAACTCTTGCACATGCTCAGTAAGAGCTGGTGCCTCATAAAATGTGCATATAAAAAGAGTGAGCAAAAATTGATAATGGAAGTCAATTGAAAAGTTGTTTAAAATGATGTGTTCTATCTGAATCATGAAAGTTTAATTTTAATAGTGTCCCATTAAATCTCTGTAGTCAACCTTGAAAATATTTAAAATGTTGTAAAGGTACTAGACAAGTGAAGTGCGTGAGGATGGTCTATAGTATGTTTACCTCTAAAGAGACATGCAACCCAAAACTTTCCTTTCATGGTTGAGATAGGAGAGTTCATAAATCCATTCAATTACTAGTGGGAATTCAACTCCTGGCCACCAGGTGGAGGCAAAGAACACCCGAGCAAAGCTTCAAGTATCCTCCCACTTCCCACAATCCCCAGTCATTTTTTGCCTGTGTAACATTATAGGTGATGTGCGAAGAAGGTGTCTGAAGAAATCAAGTTGTTAATCCTTTAATGGGTACCTTCCCCTGCAAGCAAGGATTGGGGTTATGCTGTGTTCATGTAAATCTCTTTAGCAAGAGTAATGGTGTCTTTTAGCAGTTGGATGATAGTGAGGTGGTCTTTGCTTACCTTCCAACATTTTTGCTACAACTTAATAGAAAACCAGGATTGGTTACTCTGTGTTTTCTTTATCTACAGGTCTATTTCAGTGAGGATTCTGTTACACCTGTTTGCTGTACCTACCCTACAGCGGATCCACAGGTAAGTGCTTTTACCTTCTAGGTGAGAAGGATGCAGCACTTAGGAGTTCCTCGTTTTTGTTGTTGTTTTTATTTATTTTTTAAAAAAAAGATATTTAGAGAACAAGGTGGATCCTTATGGGACTGAATATCCCTTTTAAAGATTAGGAATTTATTGGGCAGCAGGATTTGTTTGCACAAGTTTACCTTTTATTTTATTTGGGTAATATATTTTTAAGGAAGTTGTTGGCCGTTCTTTTTACCGCATCTCACTTTTGAATTTGTGACTGTTCAGAAACTTCCAAAGTGCTGAATGGTTTGTTTCTAGCCGGCTGTTTAGAAGCCGGATTTTCAAGGGGACAGAGCGGATTTCTGGTATCAGATCATTTTTTTTCTGCCTGTCACTTCTTTTTGGTGTTTGCAGCTTTCTATCTGCAGTTTGACCAGGATTGTTTTATCTGCTGGTGTGGATTGGATTCCTGGTTACCGGTTGGGTGAGTTTCTCCAGCGTGGCTGGGGTATAGAGTGTTTTTTTATTCTATTTTTTTTATATAGAAATTAGAATATAAGGAAAATAAGGGGCTATTTTATTTACTATGGATACCGATCCAAAGCTTCTTTGTCATTTGATAAATGTCCTTATTGTGCAGATGCTCAGTTTACACCTCCTGTGCAATTTTGTTCCCCTTGCCTTAATAAGGTTTTATTATCTAATGATAAGGATTTCTTAACTGAGCCTTCTTTTTCTCAGAATAATGCTGTTATGGGGTTGTCTCAGCCTTCTGCTAACATGTCCCAGTCTTTGACAGATTCACATGCAGTGCCCTGCAGTTCCTCTCAGTCAGTCTCTGGGAGTGTTTGTTTTGCCTAAAGATTTTGCTGCGCAGTTGATTTCTGCAGTTTCTGTAGCCCTAAGTGCTTTACCTAGTTCTGGTAAAGGTAAGAGGAAATCTAAGAACATTTCTATAGGTTTTGATCCCACCAAGACTGATTTGGTTAGTCTTTCTCAGTTATCTAGTGAGGATCATTCCTCTGCAACTTCTGAGGGCGAGATCTCTGATTCGGAATCTGCGGTTCCTAGTACAGTAGATTCTGAGGAGGTTAATTTTAGATTTAAACTGGAGCATCTCCGTTTACTTTTGAAGGAGGTTTTAGCTACTTTGGATGCCTCTGAAACAATTGCAGAGGCTCTTGAAAAAGCTAATAAAATAAATAGAGTTTTTTATGTCAAACCTAAATCTGTGGAGGTATTTCCTGTTCCAGATCGCATGTCTGACATTATATCTCAGGAATGGGAGATGCCGGGTGTTCCTTTTAAACTGTCTCCTGTGTTTAAAAAGATGTTTCCTGTGGCTGATTCAGTGCGAGATCTGTGGCGCACTGTTCCTAGAGTAGAGGGTGCTATATCTGCCTTAGTCAAGAGAACTACTATTCTTCTTGAGGATAGTTCCTCTTTTACAGTCCCTATAGATAAGAAACTGGAGGGTTATTTAAGAAAGATGTTTCTTCATCAAGGTTTGCAGTGGCAACCAGTTGCTAGTATTGCAACAGTTGCGGGTGCAGCCTCTTATTGATGTGAATCATTGTATAATCTAATTTCAGAGGAGACTACTATAGAGGAGATCCAAGATAGGATCAAGGCTCTAAAGCTGGCTAATATTTTTATCTGTGATGCCAGTTTTGTGATGCTAGTTTTGCGATTCTAGCCTACAGAGCCCTTTGGTTAAAGTCTTGGTCTGCGGATGTGACTTCTAAATCCAAGCTTCTGTCTCTACCTTTTAAGGGTAAGACTTTATTTGGTCCTGGTCTGGCAGAAATAATTTCCACCGTTACTGGTGAAAAAGGAGTTTTTTTACCACAGGATAAGAAAAATATACCCAAGTGTCGTCAGACTTCTAATTTTCATTCCTTTCACAACTTCAAGGGACAGACATTTTCCTCGTCTTCTAAATCTGAGCAAGCCAAGACTTCTCAGAGAGCTAGCCAGCCCTGGAATAAGGGTAAGTAATCCAGAAAGCCTTCCGGGATGGGATTAAAATCTTGCCCCCCCCGGGACAGATTTCTATTATCAAGATTATCTGTAAACCAGGTAAAGAGAGAGGTTTTCTTAAACTGCGTAAGGGATCTGTCTTCTCTAGGAGTAATTATCCCAGTTCCTCTAGCAGAGCAGGGTCACAGATTTTATTCAAATATTTTTGTGGTTCACAAAAAGGAGACAACTTTTTGACCCATTTTGGACCTCAAGTCTGTCAACAAGTTCTCAAGGTTTCGTCCTTCTAAATGGAGACTATTCATTCTATTCTCCCTCTAGTTCAGGAGGGTCAATTTATGCCCATTTATCGTCATGTGCCTATTCACAGGGAACATTTAAAGTTCCTGAGGTTAGCTTTTTTGGATCAACATTTCTAATTTGTAGCCCTTCTTTTTGGCCTCGCCACTACTCTTTGAATCTTTACGAATATTCTAGGGGCTCTTTGGGCTGTGGCCAGATCTCTAGGGATTGCGGTGGCTCCTTACCTGGATGATATCTTAGTTCAGGCGCCATCTTTTCAGTTAGCAAGATCCATACAGATTCTCTGTTAGCCATTCTCCACTCTCACGGGTGGAAGGTGAATCTATGGAAAAGTTCCTTGGTGCCAAGTACCAGGGTATGTTTTCTGGGGACAATCATAGACTCATAGAAACATAGATATTGACGGCAGATAAGAGCCATAGGCCCAGCAAGTCTGCCCGATATTACCTCACAGTATAAACTTATCTAGTATGTAGGATAGCCTTATGCTTGTCCCATGCATTTTTAAAGTCCCCCACAGTGTTTGTTGCTACTACCTCTTGAGGAAGTTTATTCCATAAATCAATCACTCTTTCTGTAAAGAAGTGCTTCCTCAAATTACTCCTGAATCTACTACCCTTTAGCTTGAGCTCATGACCCCTTGTTCTTGAATTTTCCATTTAATGTAAAATACCCACAGCCTCAGTTTTACTAAACCCTTTAATGTACTTGAAAGTTGCTATCATATCACCTCTTTCCCTTCACTCCTCTAAGCTATACATATTTAGGTCATATATCCTGGTAAGTTTTATTTTTTAGACCATGTACCATTTTGGTAGCCCTCCTTTGCACAGATTCAAGTTTGTTAATATCCTTCTGAAGATATGGCCTCCAGAACTGCACACAATACTCAAGATGAGGCCTAACTAATGATCTATAAAGTGGCATAAGAACCTTACTATTTCTGCTGCAAATACCTCTACCAATACATCCAAGCATTCTGCTAGCCTTACTCGCTGCATTACTACATTGTTTACTAAGTTTTAAATCATCTGAAATAATAATTCCCAAGTCCTGTTCCTCATCTGTAACAGTCAGTAAAGTGTCATTGAGTCTGTAATTAACATTTGGATTTTTCTTCCCTAAATGCATTATTTTACACTTTGCTGTGTTAAACTTTAGATCCCAGTCGTTTGTCCAATCCTCCAATTGTTGTATATAACTTCTCATTTTGTCTACCCCCCCTGGAACATCCACTCTGTTACAAATTTTTGTATCATCTGCAAACAGACATACTTTCCCCTGTAGCCCTTTGCTGATATCGCAGATAAATATGTTAAACAAAACAGGCCCCAGAACTGACCCCTGAGGAACACCACTAGTAACCGCCCCCTCTGCTGAATGAACTCCATTTACTAAGACACTTTGTTTTCTGTCCTTAAGCCAGCATTCCACCAGGTTCACAATTTTTGAATCTAGACCAAAGAGATACAGTTTGTGAATTAGTTTATTGTGTGGGACGGTGTCAAATGCTTTGCTGAAATCTAGATATGCTACATCAACTGCTCCACCCTTGTCTAATACTTTTGTTACATAATCAAAGAAGTCAATTAGATTAGTCTGACATGATCTCCCTGAAGTAAAACCATGATGATTTTGGTCCTCTAAATTGTTTTTCTTTCTTTTAAGAGGCTTTCCATTAATTTCCCTACTACTGAAGTTAAACTAACTGGCCCGTAGTTGCCAGATTCTTCTCTACTGCCCTTTTTATGAAGAGGTATTACATTTGCTATTCTCCAATCATCTGAGACAGCTCCTGTTAATAGTGACTGATTAAACAGATTAGTTAATGGGACAGTTAGCACTGATCGAAGTTCTTTTAAAACCCTTGGATGAATATTATCAGGACCCACTGCCTTTTGAACATTTATTTTTGATAACGCTAACAAAACCTCATCCTCTGTAAAAAGATTACTGTTAAGCTTGTTTCTATTTTTCGTAGCATCCCTTAATGTAGACATTCTATCTTCACAATCTTTTGTGAAAACAGAACAGAAGTAATCATTGAGACAGTCTGCAATCTGCTTATCTCCTTCTATTATTCTACCATCAACTGATTTCAGTTTTACTATTCCTACCTTATTTTTTCTTCTTTCACTGATATATCTAAAGAAAGTTTTATTCCCATGTTTTACTGACTGTGCTATCTTCTCTTCTGTATCTATGAAGATTTTTTTGACAGAGGTCCAAAAATTCAAGCTTCGGGAGGCCTGTTGTTCTCTTCAGTCCTCTGTTCATCCATCAATGGCAGTGTGCATGGAAGTAATAGGTCTCCATTTGCTTGCTTCCATCTGAGACCTCTACAGTTATGTATGCTCAGTCAATGGAACGGAGACCACTCGGATCTCTCTCAGAGGATAGTTTTAGACTCTCAGACCAGGATTTCTCTGTCTTAGTGGATCTCCCAGGACTATTTGTCTCAGGGCAATTGTTTACTGAGACCTTCTTGGGAGATTGTGACCACGGATGCCAGCCTGTTAGGCTGGGGAGCAGTTTGGGGGTGCCTAAGAACTCAGGGACTTTGGACTCAGGAGGAGTCTGCCCTCCCTATAAATATCCTAGAATTCAGAGCCATTCTCAATGCACTAACAGCTTGGCCTCAACTGAGTTTTGTCCGGTTTATCTGATTTCAATCGGACAACACCACTTTGGTGGCGTATATCAACCACCAAGGAGGAACTCAGAGCTTGTTAGCTTTGAAGGAGGTGACTTGCATTCTTCAGTGGGCAGAGTCTCACAATTATCATCTGTCTGCCATTCATATCCCAGGGTTGGACAACTGGGAAGTGGATTATCTAAGCAGGCAGACGTTTCATCCAGGGTAATGAGCGCTCCATCCGGAAGTTTTCTCAATGTTAACTCTCAAATGGGGAGTTCCGGAGCTGGATCTGATGGCATCTCGTCTAAACACCAAGCTTCCAAAATACTGAGCAAGGTCAAGAGATCCTCAGGCAGGTCTGGCAGTGCCATGGGATTTCGGTCTAATTTATCTGTTTCCTCCGGTTGCCCTCCTTCCTCAGGTGATAGCTCATATCAAACAGGAGCACGCTTTGGTTATTCTAATAGCTCCAACTGGCCTCGCAGAAGTTGGTTTGCAGACCTAGTGAGGATGTCGTCATTTTCCCCGTGGAAATTTCCTCTGAGGAAGAATCTTCTACTCCAGGGTCCCTTCCTTCATCCGAACTTAGTCTCTCTGAAGCTGACTGCTTGGAGATTGAACGCTTAGTCTTGTCCAGACGAGGTTTTTCTGTGAAGGTTATTGAGATTATGATTCAAGTTCGTAAGCCTGTTACCCGCAAGATTTATTATAAGGTATGGTGTAAATACCTTCATTGGTGTGGGTCTAGGGGTCTTTCTTGGAGTCATGTGAAAATTCCCCGTATTCTGTCCATTCTTCAGGAGGGCCTGGAGAAGGGTTTATCAGTCAGTACCCTAAAGGGTCAGATTTCGGCTCTGTCAATTCTTTTTCAGGAGCGTCTGGCAATTTAGCCAGATGTTCAATCTTTTGTCCAGGCTTTGGTTTGAATCAGGCCTGTGTTTAGGTCAATTGCTCCTCCTTGGAGTCTTAATCTGGTTCTCAAAATTCTGCAGCAGGCTCCATTTGAGCCTATGCAAGCTATTAATATCAAGTTATTGTCCTGGAAGGTTTGTTTCTGCTTGCAATTTCCTCTGCCCGTAGAGTTTCTGAGCTTTCACCTCTACAGTGTGATTCTCCTTATCTTATTCTTCATGCGGATAAGGCGGTTCTCCGTACTAAATTAGGATTTGTACCTAGGAAGGTGGTCTCGGAATGCAATATTATCCAAGAAAATGTTGTTCCTTTATTTTGTCCTAATCCTTCTTCTAAGAAGGAGCAGTTGTTGCACAATCTGGATGTTGTGTGTGCTTTGAAGTTCTATTTGGAGGCTATGAAAGATTTTTGTCAATCTTCTGCTCTTTTTGTTGTCTTTTCTGGTAAACAGAGGGGTCAGAAGGCAACTTCTTCTACTCTCTCCTTCTGGTTGAGAAGTGTTATTCGATTGGCTTATGAGACAGCTGGACAGCAGCATCCAGAGAAAATTATGTCTGTGGAACAGATTAGCAAGACGGCCACTTGGTTATCTTTGCATACTTTTTCCAAATTTTCCAAATTTTTGCCTCAGCTGAGGCTTTCTTTGGGAGGAAAGTTCTTGAAGCAGTGGTGCCTTCTGTTTAGATTCACCTGTCTTGTGCATCCCCCCTTCCATTCTGTGGACTCTAGCTTTGGTATTGGTTGCCACTAGTAATTGAATGAATTCGTGGACTCTCCATGCCATTGGAAAGAAAATATCATTTATGCTTACCTGATAAATTCTTTTCTTTCCTGGCATGGAGAGTCAATGTCCCACCCTTTTTTTTTTTTTTAAATATCTTTTTATTGAAGGAATCTGTTCAAACAATACAGTAGACATATCATAAGACACATTCTCACACATTGAGAAAAGTAAAACATTAATTAGTCACCAAAACAGATTCACATAGCATGTAAATACAGTAGAGTAAAATGTACAATGTACAAAGTAACGATGAAGAAAGAAAAAAAAAATAACATAGACAACATAGGCCATGTCTCATAAGATACATAGAAAATATGTCACAAATTAGTTTGCAACCTAACTCATTGAAAAAGCACAAAAATAAGTAAACAAACAGTAATTGTTCCTGTAGTAAATACAAAATTAAAAAAGTTTTAAGATTAGGGAAAGTTGGTTCCGGGGCAGCCCTCTGCACCATTTAATGAATCTATTGACTTTTAGTATACTCATCCCACAATGATTGTAGTACTAGAAAGTTATCTATGTTGTAAGCTGAGTACTCCTCGAGCTCCAACAATTCGGAGACCTTATTTTTTCACATTGTCACAGTCGGGATGTCTTTAGATTTGACCCACCCTTATTTTAAGATGGTTTTTTGTCATTTTCTAAACCTCAGACACCTCTATACCCTTTGTGTCTTCTTCTCTTTCCATTATTCCTCGGCTGAATGACTGGGGATTGTGGGAAGTGGTAGGATATTTGAAGCTTTGCTGGGGTGTTCTTTGCCTCCACCTGGTGGCCAGGAGTTGAATTCCCACTAGTATTTGAATGGATTCGTGGACTCTTCATGCCAGGAAAGAAAATAATTAATCAGGTAAGCATCAATTATATTTTTAAACAACTTTTCATTTTATTTGTTATCACATTTGCTACATTCTTTTGGTATCTATGTGCAACCACCAGCTAGCTCCCAGTAGTGTATTGTTTCTCCAGAGCTTAAATAGGTATACTTTCAACAAAGGATACCAAAAAAACAAAGCAAATTTGATAACAGTAAATCAAAAAATTGTTTAAAAGTGCATGATCTATTAGAATCATGAAGGTTTATTATTGACTTTACTGTCCCTTTAAATATAATCATCTGGGAGTTTTATGTCTATATGCTATATGATGCACCAGAGACCAGGCAGTTGTTTTTATTTCTGAAATTATCATATTATACAACTACAAGTTTTTAAGAATAGAAAAATAAGTTTGACAGATTAGTATTTTAAATAAAAAAACACATAATTGAAGGCAGCTAACAACCAAATATAAAACAGAAACTGCTTTTGTCTTCTTTTACGTTCAATTTTAACTGTTAGTTGTAATTTATTTAAAAACAAACAAACAGTTATGCTCTGGCATTTACAGAATACATTCAACAGTCTAACACTCTCCATTGTTATTCCTAGTGATTTGCTGCTACCAGTTTGAAGATGCCAAATACAATTTTGCAGCAGTTAGTCAGAACTTTCCAGAATGTGACAGGCACAATTTACTATATATAAAGTAAAAATAATAATAAGGGACATGTAAAGTCTCTTATGTAGTGTGCTGAATGTTGTAAGAAAGGCTATAAGCAGGTGATTGTCAATAAAGGTCAAGTACCCTATTTAATGAAATAAATATGCCAGACTTTAATATACAAGTTTTATCTCGGCTGCCAAAAACACCTGCCACAAATGTGCTGCACTCCTTTCAGGAAGCTAAAAGGTTAAAAGAATAGTTCCCTCTAAAACAGCCACAGGAGGCATGTTGTGTGGTATTACAGGGTGTGTGTATATGCCAAGCTAATCACGTTTATTTAATATATGGTCACACTTTTTATTTTAAGCAATAGATTTTATTTATCAACTAAGGCAAAGCAAATCACAGTATGGATATAAAACAAAAGTATCAATTTCAAATATATTTGTTTTCAACACATTCAGTAATAACCTACACACAAGCCTGATAGCTTCCAAACCACTGAGTACTATATGCACTAACCTAGTAATGGTTCTTCAGCTTCAGTAACTTCTGTATAGTAAACTACAATCCTGTCAATATTGCAGCATTAATATGCACGAAATTCTAATAATCCTCTCCCAGCAATTTCCAGTAATTCTTACTAGGCGTTGTGCACAATCAGCTAGATTACGAGTTTGGCGTTATGAGTGAAAAAGCAGCGTTATGGCCCATAACGCTTCATTTTCCCTAACGCTGCTATTACGTGTCTTGTCGGTATAGGTGTACTGCACACCTTTTAGCCTGTCACGCAACGTTAGTACCGCACTTTTAATGGGACTCCCATAGCGCCGGTATTACAAGTTTTCCTGGGAGTTTAAAAACTTAGCGGTACACCCTATAACCACAAGATCCGTACAGCCATCTAAAGTCAGCAGTTATGAGTTTTACGCTACAAAGCTGTAACATAAAACTCATAACTAAAGTTATTAGCCCCTAAACCGAGGCCCTCTCGCATCGCAAACACTTTAATAAATGTATTAACCCCTAATCGGCCGCCACTAATAAAATATATTAACCCCTATTCCGCCGCTCCCTGACATCGTCACCACTATGCTAAAGTTATTAACCCCTAAACCGCCACCCTCCCGCATCAAAAACCCTATTTAAATATTATTAACCCCTAATCTGCCGTCTGCCCACACCGCCACTATAATAAACCTATTAATCCCTAAACCGCAAGCCCCCCACAATGAGATATACTAAAATAAATTATTAACTCCTAAACCGAAAGCCCCCACAACAAAATATACTATAATAAACCTATTAACTCCTAAACCGCAAGCCCCCACAACGAAATATACTAAAGTAAACTATTAACCCCTAAACCTAACGACCGCCAAACTTTATATTAAAATTAAAATTTCCCTATCTTAAATTAAATTAAAACTTATCTGTCAAATTAAATAAATTAATTTTAAACTAAGATATTTATTAAACTACAATTAAACTAACTACCAATTAAATTAAACTAAACTACACATTAAAAAAATCCTAACACTACTCTAAAAATTACAAAAAGTTTCTAATTACCAAAAAAACCCAACTAAATTACAAAATACAAACACTAAATTGCGAAAAATAAGAAACAAATTATCAAAAATAAAAAAGAATTACACCTAATCTAATAGCCCTATCAAAAAATAAAAAAAACTAGCCTACAATAAACTACCAATGGCCCTTAAAAGGGCTTTTTGTAGGGCATTGCCCCAAAGATATTAGCTCTTTTACCTGTAAAAAAAATACAAACACCCCCTACAGTAAAACCCACCACCCCCAAAACCAACCCCCCCCAAATAAAATAACTATCTAAAAAAAAACTAAGATCCCCATTGCCCTGAAAAGAGCATTTGCATGGGCATTGCCCTTAAAATGGAATTTAGCTCTTTTACATGCCCAGACCCTAAACTAAAAATAAAACCCACCCAAAAAAACCTTAAAAAAACTAACACTGACCCCCAATGATCCACTTACAGTTCTTGAAGTCCTGCTTGAAGGATCCATCCAGCCGGCAAAGTCCTCATCCAGGCAGCAAGAAGTCTTCATCCAGATGGCATCTTCTATCTTCATCCATCCGGCGTGGAGCGGGTCCATCCTGAAGACATCCAGTGTGGAGCATCCTCTTCATACGTTCTCAGCCGTACACTGGAACTTCAATGCAAGTGACGTCATCCAATCAGCCAATAGGATTGAGCTCTCATTCTATTGGCTGATTTGAACAGCCAATAGGATTTTAGCAAACAAAAAAGAGAACCAACAATAGCTAAAAGAGTTTAAATAAAAATATCTCAATATGTATAATACAATGTATCGTAAAATTAGATATATATCAATATGTATAATAAAAAACAAACATAGAAAGGGATAATATAAGCTAGTTTAATAAAAAGCAATAATAAATAACAATAGTAAGTTGTGGCCACAACTAAATAAAATGATGAAGAAAAATTAGCAGCATAGATTTACAATTCACATTCAAACGCTATTAATTAACTATGACGGTTCAGCGATGTAATATCACTTAGATAAGGTGCAATACTAAGCCTCCTGTAAGTAAATAAAACTGAAATAATTGGCTTGTAATTTCTCCGATAATGTCCGTATGTGATTTAAAACTGGTGAGTTAGGGTATCCTTTGTGAATGAAATAGTCCCGTTGAAAGTGTGTAGGCAAATTCCTATTGCGTGTACTGAGTTGAGCTTCGTGAGTTGAAGTGAGTGAGAGACAGGGCAATCTGCTGTTCTGCCGTACTATGTTATAGTGCAAGTGATAGATAGTTCTTTGTTAAGTGAACTGGTAGATACGTGAATTTCTTTGAATTAGCTTCTTTGCAAAAAAGTGACAAGTTTTCTTATTTAAGAATATTTTATCAATGTGATAGTTATAAAATGTTCAATGTGAATCTTCAGCTGTATGACAGGCTTATTAGCTGCGCTCCCCGGCCAGCGTATGTGTGTAAATGCGTGGCGGAAGTACTCACAGCTGCTTCACTGTCTTGTGACAGCACTGAATCCTTTCTAGTTGCCGTTCGGCTGTTCCGTTGAAAGAATGGACAATGGTCTCCTTGATCTTCCTGGATCCTCCTGGATCTTTCCTGGGTACTATCGATAGATGATGGGTGACAATGGAAAGTGTAAACAGACTCCACAGCTTCCTATCTACGCGTTTCAGCACTGTGAGTGCCTTTATCAAGAATGTTTTCGTGGAGTCAGAATGTTCCTTTTAAATGGTTCTCATAACCCGTATGTAAGACCCGTATGTTAGTAATGGGTCCTAGAGGTTCTCGGCTTTAGATATATTGTATCAAAGTGTTTTACAGAGTATCCAGTACACTGAGCAGCTCTGCAGTCCTTTCTCTCTTGTAAAACAAATTCAGGACACAGCTGCAGTGGGTTATTTCCTAAAACTACTGTGTTTTAGTACAGAAATATACTTCAGATCCTTGTACTTGTTAGAAGAAGCACTGACTGCAACTAGCTTACAGAAAATAACCAGCTCACTTTATGAGAAATCGAAACTCTAGGACCCATTACTAACATACGGGTCTTACATACGGGTTATGAGAACCATTTAAAAGGAACATTCTGACTCCACGAAAACATTCTTGATAAAGGCACTCACAGTGCTGAAACGCGTAGATAGGAAGCTGTGGAGTCTGTTTACACTTTCCATTGTCACCCATCATCTATCGATAGTACCCAGGAAAGATCCAGGAGGATCCAGGAAGATCAAGGAGACCATTGTCCATTCTTTCAACGGAACAGCCGAACGGCAACTAGAAAGGATTCAGTGCTGTCACAAGACAGTGAAGCAGCTGTGAGTACTTCCGCCACGCATTTACACACATACGCTGGCCGGGGAGCGCAGCTAATAAGCCTGTCATACAGCTGAAGATTCACATTGAACATTTTATAACTATCACATTGATAAAATATTCTTAAATAAGAAAACTTGTCACTTTTTTGCAAAGAAGCTAATTCAAAGAAATTCACGTATCTACCAGTTCACTTAACAAAGAACTATCTATCACTTGCACTTTAACATAGTACGGCAGAACAGCAGATTGCCCTGTCTCTCACTCACTTCAACTCACGAAGCTCAACTCAGTACACGCAATAGGAATGTGCCTACACACTTTCAACGGGACTATTTCATTCACAAAGGATACCCTAACTCACCAGTTTTAAATCACATACGGACATTATCGGAGAAATTACAAGCCAATTATTTCAGTTTTATTTACTTACAGGAGGCTTAGTATTGCACCTTATCTAAGTGATATTACATCGCTGAACCGTCATAGTTAATTAATAGCGTTTGAATGTGAATTGTAAATCTATGCTGCTAATTTTTCTTCATCATTTTATTTAGTTGTGGCCACAACTTACTATTGTTATTTATTATTGCTTTTTATTAAACTAGCTTATATTATCCCTTTCTATGTTTGTTTTTTATTATACATATTGATATATATCTAATTTTACGATACATTGTATTATACATATTGAGATATTTTTATTTAAACTCTTTTGTTGGTTCTATCAGCTGTTTACACAGCGCCTCTCTTACACCCAAGTTTTTGTTTTCTTTAGTGGACTGAGTAGGGAGATATCAGTCTTATTTAGAGAGGCTAAGAGGGTTAGACTTAGTCCAGACTCTTGTTTTTTGAATAGGATTTTAGCAGCTCTAATCCTATTGACTGATTGAAATCTTTAAGCCAATAGGAATGCAAGGGACGCCATCTTGGATGGCAGCTCTAATCCTATTGACTGATTGGAACAGCCAATAGGATTTTAGCAGCTCTAATCCTATTGGCTGATTGAAATCTTTCAGCCAATAGGAATGCAAGGGACGCCATCTTGGATGACGTCACTTGCATTGAAGTTCCAGTGTACGGCGGAGACCTATGAAGAGAATGCTCCACGCCAGATGTCTTAAGGATGGACCCGCTCCACGCCGGATGGATGAAGATAGAAGATGCAATCTGGATGAAGACTTCATGCCGCCTGGATGAGGACTTCGACAGATTGATGAAGATAGAAGATGCCGTCTGGATGAAGACTTCTTGCCGCCTGGATGAGGACTTCACCGGAAGGATGAAGATAGAAAAGGCTGCCTGGATGAAGAGTTCTTGCCGCATGGATGATGACTTCGCTGGCTGGATGTATCCTTCAAGTGGGACTTCAAGAACTATAAGTGGATCATCGGGGTTAGTGTTACATTTTTTAAGGGTTTTTTGGGTGGGTTTTATTTTTAGTTTAGGGTCTGGGCATGTAAAATGGCTAAATGCCCTTTTAAGGGCAATGCCCATACAAATTCCCTTTTCAGGGCAATGGGGAGCTTAGGTTTTTTTAGATAGTTATTTTATTTGGGGGGTTGGTTGTGGAGGTGGTGGGTTTTACTGTTGGAGGGGGTGTTTGTATTTGTTTTACAGGTAAAAGAGCTGTTATCTTTGGGGCAATGCCCCACAAAAGGCCCTTTTAAGGGCCATTGGTAGTTTATTGTAGGCTAGAGTTTTTTTTATTTTGGGGGGGCTTTTTTATTTTGATAGGGCAATTAGATTAGGTGTAATTCTTTTTTTATTTTGATAATTTGTTTCTTATTTTTTGTAATTTTGTGTTTTTTTATGTAATTTATTTATTTTTTAGTAATTTTAGTGTTTATTTTTTTTGTAATGTTAGGTTTTAGTGTAAGGCAGGTTAGGTTTTATTTCACATGTAAGTTTGTATTTATTTGAACTAGGTAGTTATTAAATAGTTAATAACTATTTACTAACTAGTCTGCCTAGTTAAAATAAATACAAACTTACCTGTGAAATAAAAATAAAACCTAAACTAGCTACAATATAACTATTAGTTATATTGTAGCTAGCTTAGGTTTTATTTCACAAGTAAGTATGTATTTAGTTTTAAATAGGTATTATTTAGTTAATAATTGTAACTTTAGTTTAGCTGTATTTTAAATATGTTAAAATTAGGGGGTGTTAGGCTTAGGGTTACGTTAGGATTAGGGTTACGTTAGGGTTAGGGTTAGGTTTAGGGGTTAATAGATTTATTTAGTGGTAGTGATGTGGGAGGCCAGAGGTTTAGGGGTTAATAACTTTAGTATAGTGGCAGCAACATTGGGAGTGGCAGATTAGGGGTTAATAGTTTTATGTAGGTGCCTGCAATGTTGGGGGCGGCAGATTAGGAGTTAATAACTGTATATATGCAGTGATCAAGTGCTGAGGAACGAAACATGTTTGCAAACTGGTGTCTCTGTACACACTGAGTTAACCTTTTTAACTCTATTTTCTTGTTGCTACGATGTGATTTTTACTTGGATTTACAGAATAAAGATTTTTTATCTTTTATTGAGCAGGTGTCTGTGGACTGTTTTGCGCTTATTTTTCAAACTGGTTTTCAATAACTGTATATAGGTGGTGGCGATGTCGGGGGTGGCAGATTAGGGGTGTTTAGACTCTGGGTTTATGTTAGGGTGTTAGGTTTAAACATAACTTTTTATTTTTCCATAGACATGAATGGGGCTGCGTTACAGAGCTTTTCATTCTGCAATCGCAAGTGTTAGTTTTTTTTTTGCCGGCTCTCCCCATTGATGTCTATGGGGAAATCGTGCACGAGCACATCAAAGCAGCGCTTGATTTCGGTGCGGTATGGAGCTCAACGCAAACATTTTGTCCGCACAAGCCTGTTTTTTTAAAACTCGTAATACCAGCGCTATAGGAAGGTGAAATAACGCGATTTTTGTGGCGGTCATTCAAAATCCCTATAGCGCTCAAAACTCATAATCTAGCTGAATGTAAGGCATCCTTATAGCAGTGGGGGGAAAAACATTTTACTAACAGACTGGGGAGGAGAGGCAATCCTCTGCTACAAGTCATCCTGCTGTAATCAGATACGGAGCCCTCTCATACTGTATAACACAATCTGTTTTCCTCCACCCACCTACTCTGTACAGTAGCTTGAAGCACAGAACTCCACCCTAAGATAGAGCCTGAGTGACAGTCTGTTAAGAGTTCCTTGAGCAATATCGGCACCAGCATCAGCCAGTATGTCCACAATCCGGCACAACCTGGGAACAGCAGAATACTGGCTGTGCCAGGAAAATATGGTCCAGATAGGAACCCTACTTGTGACCCAGACAGCTGCCCAGTTCGCCAGCCCCTAGAAATGGCCCTGCTAACGCATCCCTCATGTAAAGAATAAATTAAATGAGGTGCAGGTATTTTCTTTCTCAAGAAAAATGTTGGAGGATAGAGACCTTGTTTGGATTATCGAGTCCTCAATAGAATTACCATCCGCAACTGCCATTCCTTACCACTTATCCCTGACATGCTGGATAGGATTAAGGGGGCTCAAATCTTCAAGATGATCAATTTGAGATTAATTTATAATCTGGTGCATATCAGGAAAGTGATAAATGGAAGATTCCCTTCTGCATCTGTTACAGACATCTAGTGATGCAGTTTGGGTTATGTAATGCCCCTGCTACTTTTTAACACTTCCTAAATTATATTTTCATAGACTTATGTGAGACATTAATTGTTATTTATTTTGATGACATCTTAATTTTTTTTTCTCTCTCACAAGAAGTCCATATCACTCATGTACTTTTGAGATTGAGGAAGCATGGCCTTTTGGTAATCCGTAAAATTGTGTTTTTTGTATCCACAGTTGAATTATTAGAAATCAAAGAAAAGAAAACAGCACAACCCACAATTCAAGTGAATAACTTTAATAACAAATCCCACCAAAACATAAAAACATACTCACAAGAGGTATGTATAAAACAAGCACTTCAAAAAATCCTTTTAGGTTGAAATCCAAAACCGTAGCACTGTAGTGATCAGTAGTCACCAATCCTATCAAAAACCAAGTCCCGACGATACCGGATGAAACGCGTAGGGTGGACTCTTTTGGCCAAACAATGAACCCGTAGTGTGATCACAGAAGGAGAGCGGGTTGTTTGAACTGTCTGCAGCATCGGATTGAGACTAAAGCCAGATGTTCGAGCCGACTGCTCCTGATCACTACAGTGCTACAGTTTTGGATTTCAACCTAAAAGGATTTTTTAAAGTGCTTGTTTTATACATACCTCTTGTGAGTATGTTTTTATGTTTTGGTGGAATTTGTTATTAAAGTTATTCACTTGAATTGTGGGTTGCGCTGTTTTCTTTTCTTTGATTTCTACAGATTGCACCACATCCGGTTTGGGACATACAGGCTTTGTTCACAGCAGCACCCTCTCCTAAGAAATCACTGGCAAGTTGCAGCTTGAATCTCTACATTCAGGGAACGGACATTATTCTTTGGATGAGTGCAAGTATTATTTCAAATCTCAAAAAGATTGGACATTTTTTGCTGACACGGTCACACCTATATATGTGTGTATATGTTTTGAAACATTTTTCATAATAATTATTGTGTGTTTTTTATTATTTTATTTGGATTATATTTTGATCAATTCATGGAATTAACATTTAGTAATAAGTATTTAGAAATTATTTTTTAGACCATTTTAATAGGGCAGGATTGGGAATTTATTATAATTGTTATTTTTATGCTTATACATTGTATCTCCCAGACAAAGTTTTTATCGGAAGATATTTAGTGGAGTGCCGCTTTCAGCTTAGTTGAGATGGATCCTAAAAATGTTTCTGCTATCCAAGTGCTGCTGATTACTACCAATAAGAAAGTCTTATTTCTACAGATGTTTTGTTAGAAATTATTCTGAAGTTTGTGCTCATATTAGTCGTCTAACTTAGTTAAGATTGTTTTGTTTGGACATCTGAGGTCTTTGATAAACATAAGACTTTGTTTACTTCTGTACCCATCCTCAGACAAATATACAGAAGCCTTTCTTTTTGGAAGTGTGTGCATCTAATGTGGCTATCAGTGCTGTTTTTGTCTCAACAACAAGAGATTAAGGGTCACATGCATCCAGTAGGTTTCTATTCACAATGATTTAGTACTGGTGAAGAAAATTATGATGTTGGAGACAGAAAGTTACTGGTTATTAAATGTGCTTTGGAGTAATGGAGACATTGGTTGGAAAACGCAGTTCTTCTCCAGGTTTAGTTTTAATCATTGTAACCTGGAATATCTTAGAACTGCTAGACGACTTTGTCCCAGAAGCTCCATAGGCACTGTTCTTCTCCAGGTTTAATTTTGTCATTACCTTTCGGCCTGGTACAAGAACAAGAAAGCAGATGCCCTGTCCAGAATTTATGATGTCTTCAAAAGGCCATTTCCTTCTGAAACATTGTTCCTTGCTGGACAAGATTAAGACTTGCAGTTTCCCTCCTCTTGTTTCCACTGTTCCTTTATCTGTTGTGGATGGTGTGCTGTATGCCAATGTGAAGATGTTTGTTCCAGATCCTGTTCATCTGGAGGTTCTTCAATCTTATTATGATTTACTGGCTGCTGGTTGTGGAGGTATTAGAAAGATTGTGGATTTAATTTCCAGAATATTTTTGTGACCTGGATTGTTTATAGATGTTCGCAAGTTTGCTTTATCCATTGATACTTGAGCCACGATGAAGCATTTCCTGATAATCTGTGTACCTGTGTCTCTATGGATTTTATTGTTGACTTTCCTTTGTCTGATGGTTTAAATACTATTTTGATGGTGATTGAGCGTCTAACTAATGTGTCTTATTTTATTCCTGTAGTGGGTCTATTGTCTGCCAATATGATGGCTACTTTATTTCCTAAGAAAATTTTTCATCTACATAATCTGCCATGGAATATGTTGCCTGATAGAAGTTGAAAGTTTACATCCAGATTTTGGAAACATTTCTTTTCCATTTTGCACATTTCAAGATCTTTATCTTTGGGGTATTATCCTCAGACTAATGGGCAAATGGAGTGGACTAATCAAAATTTGGAACAGTTTTTAAAATGGTTTTCTTCATATCTTCAAGACAGCTGGGCCTGTATGGTTCCAACAAATCATAATAATGTCCATTAAGATGTTGCTATTTTTTTCTAATCATGATTTTCATTCTGCTGTGCTTCTGGATCTTCCTTCCTCTTCACCTATTCCAGATTTTAATTAACGTTTGTCCTTCTTGGCTTTCTTGCAGACATATTATGTTCTCCTGTCCCTGCCTATGCTTGTGAAAATATGGTGTGGTTGTCCACGCTTGATCTGAAGTCGCCCTACCAGAAAGTTGGGTCTTCATTTTGCGGATCCTTTAAGATTTCTAAGATCATTAATCTTGTGACTGTGAAGCTTGACCTTCCTGCTAGTTATCAAATTCATCTGGTGTTCCATGTGTCTCAGGTCAAGGTATGCAATATTAATCCCTTCTCTCAAAATACTCTACCTTCTCCTCCTGTTTCTGTGGACAGTGTAGATTAATTTGAAGTTGAGAAGAATCTGCATTCTCGTATTTATCATGGGCATCTTCAGTATTTTATTAAATAGAAGGGCTATGATTCTAAAACAAATTCATGGGAATCTGCGCTCATGCCCCTAGATTATCAGTTTCATCTTCAGCATCCTTCCTGTCCTAGTCCTGTTCACGCCCTGACCATTTAAGTGGAAGATAACTGTGAAAATACAATGATATCATTGAGAATTTTTTTCAATTATTTGAATGATAGAAGTCCAATAAGTTTTGATGATGTGCAACGTTTTTATTTTGTGATTCCGATAGAGCATGCAATTTTAAACAACTCTCCAATTTACTTCTATTATCAAATTTGCTTCATTCTCTTGGTATAATTTGCTGAAGAAGCAGTAATGCACTGCTGATAGATAGTTGAGCACATCTAGTGAGGTAATCACAAGAGACAAATGTGTGCAGGCACCAATCACCATCTAGAACCCAGTAGTGTAAGATATGTATATATTCTTGTACAACAACAGATACCAAGAAAACAAAGTACATTTGAAAATAGAAGTACATTTAAAAGTGTCTTAAAAGGACATGCTCTATCAGATTTATGCAAGTTTATTATTGACTTTCCAATCCCTTTAATTTATAAAATATAGATAGTAGATGGCGAGACGGTTAGTGTTACAAATAGCTTAAGAGTTATATAATCCCATACGTGGAAATCGGAAAACAAATGGGAAATTTAGGGACCATTTCTGATTTCAGTTTAAAGTAGTTTTTACATTCATATCATTAGTTCAGAGCTTTAAATATATTAATATTATATTATGTATGTCAATCTTGAAAGGGGCAATGTAAATCATTGGCCTCCCATTGACTTATATTATATAAGTAAGTTCACCTAACACCAATTTGTTTGTTTGTTTGTTTTTTCATTGGTCATTTCAGGAACGGAAGCCCAGTGTAAAATGAGGGCTGTATACAGCATACAGTATGTCAAATTGTTTCTGGATTTACAAAAATGCCAAAATATAGTAGGGAACGTTAAAGGGTATAAATATTCAAATATCCACTCAGATCCTTTAATTTTCATCAATTTGTGCTTGCGTTCTATAACATTAGTCTCCATTTTGTATTTTTATTTCTTATCCCTATTATTAACCCCAATGCTCATTCCACATAATCAGATTCCAGTAAAATTTGATAAATGCTTGTGGCAATGTAAGCAAAACTTTGTATTTTTAAAGCTCAGTGCATTACTTAATTTAGTCTTGTTGCTGGTAGGATCGTGGCATTCATGTTCAAGCCAATTACTCTCTTGTTTAAATGATAAATGACACTGCATAAATGTATTTAGAGACAACAATAATGGCATTTGGGAAAAGATTTGTCAGTGACAATATTGCCTTTCCCACGTATTATTAGCAAATAATAAATGCTAAATCAAAAGTACATTTTTATTTCATATGCTAAACATGTGCATTATATCATACGCATCTTCATCAGATCACTGCTATTTACACCAATAACTAACATAATTACAAGTTTGACTTTGCATTTTGCATTAATCTTCAAATTCTTTAAAATTATAACTTGTATAGTTATTTGTGTTTATAGTGAACACACATAAACACACAAACACACACATAGATACAAACATAGGAGCACACTACTCACACACACATATACAGGTATGCACATACAGACACACACACACAGACACGTACATCCACATATAGACATGCGCTATACACACACATATACACACACACAGACATGCACATACACAAGCACAGACAACACATACACTACACACCTACAAACATACACATACTACACCCCCCATACACACGCATGTATAGACTGTGCGCGCACACACACACTACCCTCACATGTGCACACTATGCATACACCGCACACACACTACTCTCATGTGAACACTACGCATACACTGCACACACACATCACACTCATATGCTCACTGCACACACATACAAACTACACTCATCTATGCACACTACACATACAATGCACACACAGACACACACATTACACTCATCTGTGCACACTTTACATACACTGCACACACACACTACACTCACATGTGCACATTACGCATACACTGCACACACACTACTCTCATGTGCACACTACCCATACACTGCACACACACACACACACACATGACACTCATATGCTCACTACACACATATACAAACTACACTCATCTTTGCACACTACACGTATACTGCACACACACTACACTCATCTGTGCACACTTTACATACACTGCACACACACACTATACTCACATGTGCACACTACGCATACACCGCACACACACACTACTCTCATGTGCACACTACACATACACTGCACACACACACACGACACTCATGTGCTCACTGCACTACATACAAACTACACTCACATGTGCACACTACACAAATACTGCACACACACACACACTACACTCATCTGTGCACTCTACACATATACTGCACACACACACACACAACACTCATATGCTCACTGCACACACATACAAACTACACTCTAATCTATGCACACTACATATATACTGCACACACACACTACACTCATCTGTGCACACTTTACATACACTACACACACACACACACACACACACACACACACACACACACACTACACTCACATGTGCACACTACGCATACACCGCACACACACTACTATCATAATAGAGAGCAGAAGTGTTGCATTTCTTCAGTTTTTTTACAGTTTAAAAGTTACATGATAAATATAAGCTCCAAGATGGTGGCACCCAGTGGGAAGATGCAGAGCTTCACTAACTGATAATTGTAAGTGGTTAAAGGGATAGTCTAGTCAAAAATAGACTTTCATGATTCAGATAGAGCATGCAATTTTAAGCAACTTTCTAATTTAGTCCTATTATCAAATTTTCTTCATTCTCTTTGTATTTTTGTTTTAAAAAGCAAGAATGTAAGCTTAGAAGCCGGCCCATTTTGGTTCAGCACCTGGGTAGCGCTTGCTGGTTGGATGGCTACATTTAGACACCAATCAGCAAGCGCTACCCAGGTTCTGAACATAAAATGGGCCAGCTTCTAAGCTTACATTTCTGCTTTTTGAAATAAAGATACCAAGAGAACGAAGAAAAATTGATAATAGGAGTAAATTAGAAAGTTGCTTAAAATAGCATGCACTATCTAAATCATGAAAGTTTAATTTTGACTATACTATCCCTTTAAAATAAGAGAAATACTTTGAAGACAGGTGTAGGCACAGGAGGAAAAAACAATAACACAGTGAGAAGTAACGATACTACTGTAGTTGTCCTCAGCAGGTTAATGTCCCTTTAAGAATTAGACAAGCACATATTCTGCATTAGAGGCTGCTAGGAGAGAATTGTTTCCCGTCAAGAGTGAGTGCTGGAGAAGTTGTTACGCTGATCGATCAATGTACAGAGGTGTGTGTGATAGGAGCGCCTATGGAGCGTGTGATAGGAGCGCCTAAGGACTAAAATTTCCTGCTGCTAATATAGTTTATCCCTCAAAATAAACTAAATGGTATACAAAGTAAAATTAAAAATTGGAATTAGCATGAGAGGGGGGAACTTCCGGGTGGTGGCCATGACAGGCTGTTTAATTGTTAGCTGCCAAAGACTTCTATCACAATCTTATTAAAATCAACCTTTATATTTATCATCGCTTACTAATATGCAGTCTGAGAGTCTCAGCTAAAGGAGCCCTTCAATTAGAACTAATCATTTTCCTGATCAGAGCCAGCTACAGTTAACCGGAGACTTTCTGAGGTTGAGGCCTCCTAACTAAACCCCCGGCGGAGTGCTTTCTGGGCCTCTGTCATTAAGAAGTACCTTGAGAGTACTGAACCTGCCCATCTACATAGGGGATTAATCTGCCAAGTATACCGGATGGAGCCCGAGGAAGCTATATTGCTGGAGCAGATCGTCACTATTCTTGATGAACATTTTACACGGCTCACAAGTGCAATAGTGGCAGTGTGGGGCAATGGTGGAGACGCAGCCTCGCAGCAAAGTGTAAACACAGTGAATGTGGTAGCGCCCAGCCTGGAATCTATCACGGATGAGAACCTCTTTGCGACAGGGCAGAATGAGATGCCACAAACTGATGAGCGCCATCGGGAGAGAGAGTTAACACTGGACAGCACTGTGTATTTGGAGCAGATGGAGTCTCACACTACTACCGTAACCCAACTCCTCACCGCTTTACACCCAACCCCTATAAGCTTGGCGAGCCGGTGTACTCAGAAATACCAAGAGGGGCAGTGTTATAGCTTCTCTGCAACTACCCCGGTCCTACAGATTGCCACAATGGCATCAAAGACAGAATGGTGACTGTCTGATGAGGTGAGTGAAACAATAGTGGCCCCGCACTGCTTTGTGCACAATCTGCTTATCGAGAAGAGACTCTTTCAGAGATGCAGCCCAGCTTGCTTGGATTTCTGTTGCGATCCCATATACTCCAGGTCTTGCAGTGGTGGGCTGAAGACTGGTGTAGGTTAAACACCAATGTATACACGGACTATGGAGGGGAGAAATAAATTCTCCACAGCCTCAAATGTGTTCAAACACCTATATTAACACAGACTTCTGACCTCTCCTTGGAGAACTTGGCCTGGCCTGGACTTGCATCTAATAACCCTTTAAAGTTATATGTTAAACAGTAGTATTTTTGTTAGGTAATGCAGAAACACTTTGAATGCTTAACCCTAAGTTCCACTGTTCTCTTTTCGTTTCTATCTTTCTGTTTGTTATTTGTTTCTGTATTGGGTAGTGGTTTGCTATGGCAGCTGTAGCAGCAACCTATAGATCTCATATAACTGTGTGACTCCTGTTATTGCCTCTTCTGCACATTTATGTTAGTATTTGTGTTTATTATAAGAGCTGGGTATTTAAAACTCATGTATTCCCATTATCACTATATATAGTCCTATTTATTCAAACACAGTAATTCTATTTCAATATTACCTTCTCTTGCTGGTCCTAGTTGCTTTCTTAGGGAGGTGTGCTGGGGTCCCGTTGTCTACGGCCGGGGCAGTGGGATCATGGCACCAGCGATTTGTATGAAGGTATCTTACAGCTGATCCCATGCTTTAGATGGCTTGTCCACCATTAATATACACCTGGAGGCCCTGGGATACTCGAATTACAATAATAGTAAATTTGGGATGTCTGCTGTATGTCTGCACCATTTAAGAACACCCCCCTAAAAATCCATAGCTTGCATTACATTATGTATATTCTATAAGTGAACCACTGACCACTATCTGGATCTATACAACTATTGAATATATATCTGCATTAACCTAGCCTTGTCTCTCTCCAGACATATGTATATATTTATATACGTGTGATAGACACACAAGAGGGCGCTATGACAACTAAGTAATAAAAAACAAAAAATAAATAATAATGTAGACAATGACAAGCAATATATACGAATGGTTATGAACGGATCATGAACTCTCACCATACAGACGATGCAACAATTAATATTCAGTCCCAAATGAATGTGTAATGTCCATATATAAAATGTCCAAATGATGTAAGCAACACCAGTTGCTGCCGATGGTGCTGCACTGTCCTCCTGTGAATGCCCTCTTAGTTCCTAAGTGACCGGAGGCAGATCTATAGGGGTGGAGGGGAAACAGAAGCGACAAATGTGTGTATCCAGTGTGATAAAAACCCCCCTGCACAAGTATGCTATGCCCAGGGTACTCACACTTTGACTTAGCACACCAATGTGCTGGTAGGCGCAGACTGGCTATCAGAGCAAGCCAGCTAGCTCTCTCCGGTGCACTCTCTCGCTGTGGTAATCGTCAAAGTCTGAGCCGCTGTGTCTCTTTAGTGCTGATCTCCAGCACCAGCAGGAACTGGTAACGGACTAGCTCCCAAGGATTGGTAATGAGGATATACTTATCATGGAATCATATGCGATGGTATAAAAATACCATCGCATATGATTCCATGATAAGTATATCCTCATTACCAATCCTTGGGAGCTAGTCCGTTACCAGTTCCTGCTGGTGCTGGAGATCAGCACTAAAGAGACACAGCGGCTCAGACTTTGACGATTACCACAGCGAGAGAGTGCACCGGAGAGAGCTAGCTGGCTTGCTCTGATAGCCAGTCTGCGCCTACCAGCACATTGGTGTGCTAAGTCAAAGTGTGAGTACCCTGGGCATAGCATACTTGTGCAGGGGGGTTTTTATCACACTGGATACACACATTTGTCGCTTCTGTTTCCCCTCCACCCCTATAGATCTGCCTCCGGTCACTTAGGAACTAAGAGGGCATTCACAGGAGGACAGTGCAGCACCATCGGCAGCAACTGGTGTTGCTTACATCATTTGGACATTTTATATATGGACATTACACATTCATTTGGGACTGAATATTAATTGTTGCATCGTCTGTATGGTGAGAGTTCATGATCCGTTCATAACCATTCGTATATATTGCTTGTCATTGTCTACATTATTATTTATTTTTTGTTTTTTATTACTTAGTTGTCATAGCGCCCTCTTGTGTGTCTATCACACGTATATTTCTATTCTTTTTATCCATTTTATTGGTATTGAGAGGTGCAGCTGGTTTTCCATCCATTCATTCACGTTAGATTCACGTTAGATTCACTGATTATTTTAGCGCCCTCTAGTGTCTAAGGTTACAGTTGTTTATATGTATATATTTATAGCCCCTTCTAAGACTGACTATAGGGACGATTAATTTTTTCCTATAATATATTTCTAAACATATCCATATATACTAAACTCCTCCGGTAGACTCTTGTTAATAGTAAGAAAGTTTTTTGTTTTTTTTCCCCTTCATGACAATTACACAGCAAAAAAACAAAAACAAACCTTAAAACCTGAGGTTTGGTCATTGAGTTCCAAAAGTGGTCTCCTACTGTGTGTAATGTAACCTTCTGTTTTTATCAATACATATGGTCTGAGGTCCAAGAGTGGCTTATTTGACAAGTTAAGAAGGTTCAAAAATGTTCAATGGCGTACTGTTGGATTGTTTTTCTCCTTTTTTTCTTTTACAGCAATTGTAAATATTACTAGCTATATGTCACATGGATAAGAGACATTGGTCTTTTTATACATATGCAAGTATAATATGTAACCTATTTAATGTACCTTGTTGCAAGTAATTTGGAATGTAAATGTAAAATGCTGTATTGCCTTATTTGTATGCCAAAACTTTACCTCAAATAAAATAAAAAAAAATAAAAATTGGAATTAGCAGCGCTAAAAGCACGGAAATGGTTAAATACCAACTGGACAGAAAAGACAAAAAATGGTTGGTATATATGCGCTAACGGCTAAGGGGGGTTATTCAATATACAGGTAGTAGTATTTCTACAGAGACAAAAAAGTGGTAAAGAAGTAGTAAAAAAGGTTGATTATTTAATACCTTAAAAAATATAAAAGAATGTATACAAATATAAAATACACCAAAATAATTAAAAATAATCCTCACATATGACCGGTCATCTAAATGTATTCTAATATATTAAAATAAAAACATAAAACAAATATTAAACAATTTTAATGAATTTCCACCTTGTGGTACTAGAATAATAATTGTATATTTAAATAGCTATTATGCTTATTGTACATATATAGTACAAGACCAGATGTCAGTGTGTCCTTTCTGTGAATAATAAGGAATAGTTAGAGAATAATTAGAAAACCCCTTTTACAAACACACTTGTTTGCATATTCTAGAGTCCTTAATTAGGACATACAACAATTTCTCTTTTTTCTGTGTGAAAATACTTGTTTTATAAACTTGTTTCACTTTTTTCTGTGTGAAAATACTTGTTTTATAAACTTGTTTCACTTTTTTCTGTGTGAAAATACTTGTTTTATAAACTTAACAAAGAACCATCAATGGGATAATGTTGATATAAGGTTTATTTGCTGGAAATGTCACTTGTTAGTTCTTTAGCCCAACAGGTATTAACGGATGTGTGGAGTTAGAACTCTTGTAGTTTGACTTCGTAAAGTCCCTCCAAATAATACTTAGATGTAATAATACATGAATATTTGATTATGTTGGAAGATTAGTCCCAGAGAAGAACAACACTACCGAGTTGCTACACCTCTATGTGCCTACCTGATTCGGTGGAATATTCGCCGTTCCGTTGTTGTAGCAGGGCACACGTGTCTGTGCAGCTCCGTGTAGCTGGTGACGTCACTCGCTATGTCCGTGACTGGGAAAGATAGTTCCGTGATGTTAGACGTATCCTTACTCTGCGCAGAGTTTAGTTAGGTCTGTTAATGAAAAGTAGTCCCTTTTTGGAATCTGTCTTAATCCTCCAAATGGGCTTTATAATCGCTCTGTCAGCAACTTGTTTTGCTACCATCAACGTGTTTTGCCATTAACAAAGGCTTTATCAAGATGGTTATGGGTAATTTACAGATTCCTTATAAATGTATGCCTGATAGTTGATTGGTTGAACATATCAACTGGGTTACAAGCAATTTACTAAAGGTGGACGTCTTTTAAGGTGGACTGATTAAGTCTTTATACAAAAATGAGTACAATTAAACACAATAAAAAAAGTGTAATAATAACAGGTAGATTTAACACCATGAAAAATTATATGGCTAAATAACCTATAATTAAATTTCAATTTGCCGTAATAGAATTGAAGTTAAACTGAATAAGTTTATACAAAAAAGTGGTACAAAGAATTATTGAAAAGAAGTGTTGAAAAGAAGTGTATCAGGCAGTCTATATAATATATGGCAGCCAGACAATCTTAAGTAAGAATACAGTTAAAAATTATACACCAAAAAAAAAGAAAAAAAAAAGGTGTTAAATCGATATTAACCCAAATGACTATATTCTATATATAGACCCCATATACATATAAATACACTATAAATAAAAAAACGGTAATTCATTAATTTTGTATCTTTATATAAACACTATGTGGAGTTGTTATTATATAAATACATAAATATGGAATTATTATAAATATCCATATAATCATAATATCAAATCCAAACCTTACAAACCCAAGGTAGTTTATTAGATGGTATAAATAAAACTAAAAATAAAAAATATTAGAATAAAATGAAGAGTTTAATCTAAAATAAAGGGGTTAAGATCTAATTCTGAGTTTAAACCCTGTGGGTATAATGTCTGTAACTCATAAATTAATTCTGCTTCTTTCCTCAATAATAAATGGTCAAAATCCCCTCCTCGCCAGGGTTTTTTAATTTTACATGTACCCCAGTATTTTAAATCCTTAATATTATTCTGATGTTTAACCCTAAAATGCTCATAGAGGCGAGTGTCCTGAACTCCTTTCTTGATTAGATTAAGATGCTCTCTTATCCTAGTACGTAAGGTCCTAGAGGTCTCTCCTAGGTACTGTTTCCCAGATGAACATTGGATTAACTATATTATCCCCTTATAGCTACATCTGATTGTCTCCTTAATTTTATATTCTTTGCCTGTATTGGTGGAGAAATAACTTCTACATTTGGTGCTGTGTTGGCAGGCTTTGCAGCTATAACAAGGGAAATAGTCACACAATTTATTCCCTAGGAGGTCTCTGTCATGTAATTATTGTTGTTGTATTTTTTTCTTAAAATCACTAGGTGCAAGAATGATTTTTATATTTGCTGCTTTCCTATAAATGATAATGGGTTTTTCCGATATAAGATATCCTATGATAGGGTCTGATTTGATGAGGTAACAATGTTTATTGAGTATCTTCGCTAGATGTTTATAGTGACAATTATAATTTTTTGACAAAGGGTACTTTTAGGATCTCTTTGGTTGCAATATCAGTTTTCGGTGTCTTAACAAGGATCTCTTTTCTTTCCATATTTCTAACTGTGGAAATAGTTGTTTTAAGGACTTCTGGATTATATCCTTTTTGTAAAAATCTACTTTCCAAGATCTCTACCTGGGAGTCATAATCGGATAGTTTAGAACAATTACGCCTTATTCTAAGGAATTGTCCTTTGGGAATGTTATCTATCCAACGTTTCAAGTGACAACTATGTGTTGGAATATAATTATTGGCGTCTATCGTTTTAAAGTGGTTCTTGGTATTTAATTCCCCCTGGTCTATAAATATGTCTAGATCGAGAAATGTTATCATCTGTTTACTCATAGTGTATGTGAATCTCAAATTTAAATCATTAAAGTTCATGTCTTCAAAAAAAGTTTTCAAACTATCTTCACTGCCCTTCCACACAATTAAAATATCATCAATATACCGTTTCAATAGCATGAGGCTTGCACCCAGTCTATGCTCCAGGATGAAATGGTGCTCCCATTTACCCATAAATAGGTTGGCATAGCTGGGTGCAAACCTCGTGCCCATCACGGTTCCTTGGACCTGCAAATATAGATTGTCATTAAATGCAAATACATTGTTGGTAAGAATAAATTTAATGCATTCCAAAATGAACTGATTGTGTATATACTGGGTAATATTCTCACTCTGTAGAAACCAATCGACTGCGGCAATGCCTTTATCTTGTTTTATGCTCGTGTAGAGGGAGCTGACATCGCTTGTGGCTAATATGTAGTCTTCCTGCCATTCAAGATTTTGAAGTAAATTTAAAACCTCTGTGGTGTCTTTAAGGTAAGAAGGTAACTTTTGTACATATCCCTGCAGTTGTGTATCTATATACTGCGAGAGATTAGAGCATATAGAGAATATCCCTGATATTATCGTGCATCCTGGTGGATCTATCAGACTTTTGTGGATTTTTGGCAAGAAATAAAACATAGCCATTTTGGGATGTTTTTGGTATATGAAATTAAATTCTTTTGTATTAATTAGTTTATCATCTTTAGCTCCCTTTAAAATATTGTATAGTTTTGTATTAATATTTTTCATCGGATTCAGTTTCCATTTCTTATATGTATCTGTGTCATTCAAGAGGCGGTTAGCTTCTGATATATATTTCACTGTATCCATAATAACTAATCAACCGCCCTTGTCGGACGGTTTAATAGTTATGAAAGTCAAATGATAACTGCACATCAAAAAGTTAAAACTTATCCTTTATTGAATTTTGTTAAAATTCCACGGCACACATGATAAAATCCATAAAACTTCAGTGAGAAATACGTCAGTCTGACGCGTTTCGGCTATCTAGCCTTATTCATAGACTTAATTTGACTAGCACCTGTGGAGCTTAAATATGCTCCCTCACATTCTCATTGGTTGCCTATTTCTTCACTGAAAATTGTAGCATAGAGGCTTAAAGGGACAGCAGATACACACCAGTAATGACACTATAAAGGGGAAACACAATGTTATAGTGTAATAAACCCCTAGCTGGCTACTATATAGTTTCTATTACTCCTAAACATGCTATATATTTTAAATTCATATTAATTGTGTTCAATATTGCATATATGCTAGAACAGAAGATATATATATAAATAATGCATGTGCATGCAAACAGATTAATACCTCAATCCTTATTTTGTGCTGAACATTGCCTATATCCTGACATGTCCCTTATAATTGTGTTTAGTATAGAGTAAATGATTAGTAATTGTTGATCTCAACATGATACCTAATTACTGTATGTGTTCCATCTTGCTACACATTTTTACTCCCAAAAATTGATGATGTCTCCATCTATGTTTAGGCCGTTTGGTTTACGTGTCCTAAGCATAAAGATCCAGTAGGCCTCTTTTCTGAAAAGGGCATGTACCCTATTACCACCCCTGGGCTGTTTCATTACTAGATCAATAATCATCCAGGTAAATGTACTGGTATCTCCCCCATGTTCAAATATAAAGTGTTTTGAAACCCCTGTAGTGGCTCTTTCTTTGTCTATGTCATATAGGTGTTCTTTAATCCTAACTCTTGTCTCTCTGGAAGTGCATCCTATGTACTGTTTCTCACAGGCTGTGCATGTCACCATATATATGGCATGATCTGATCTGCAGTTTGTACAAAAGCTACAATTAAAGACTTTATGGGTACTGGAAGATTGAAATACCTTACTTGTCTGTGTAAGGTCACATGCTACACAGCTACTTGTACCACATCTGTAGTGCCCTTTACAAGTGAGCCAACTACTGTTTTTCTTGGGTTTCTTTAAAACACTGGGGGATATCATATTACCTATGGTAATATTTCTTTTGGACACAAACTTGCACCCCTCCTTAACAACATTTTTCAATACATTATCAGCTTTCAAAATTGGTAAATTCTTTCTAATAATATTGCAAATACTGTTATATTGGTTTGTATAGGTGGTCACAAATGTGATTCCTCCAGTTTGACTCTTGTGGCTAGTACTTTTCTCATTTCTCTTATATTTTGTTTTTGACATTTTTGGTTTAAGTAGTTCTTCCCTAGGTATGTCTCTAACATCATTATAAGCTCTCATGATGCTATTCTCTGGATAACCTCTGGCTCTCAATTTGGCAATTAAATTTCTGCTTTCTTTGAGAAAAGTGCCTTCATCTGAGCAATTACGTCTAATCCTTATCATTTCCCCTTTTGACACCCCATAGTGCATGTGTTTGGGGTGACAGCTCTTCGCATGCAAAAGGGAATTTGCAGATATTGGTTTAGTGTATAATGAGGTGGATATGCATCCAATGTATATATCTCCCTCCAGTGTTACATCAAGATAGTCAATCTTATTCCCTCCAAACTGGGAGGTAAATTCAAGACCCACTTGATTGTTATTAAGATAGGCTACAAACTGTTCACTCTCTGCTTCTGACCCTGTCCATATAAATAGGAGGTCGTCAATATAGCGTTTGTACCCTACCAGCGACTCTCTATGAGGATTTCCATCTGCATAGACGTGGGACAGCTCCCACCAACCCATAAATAGGTTGGCGTAAGCTGGGGCAAATTTAGCCCCCATTGCTGTCCCACGCCTCTGCAGATAGAACTTGCCCTCAAATTCAAAATAGTTATGGGTCAGTAGAAAGTGAACAGTTCTTACAATATATTCTTTCAGATTGTCCTCATAGTCACTAAAGAGATCCATCATTTCTTTGATGGCTCTTAGGCCATTTTCATGTGGTATGGAGGAGTAAAGGCTCACCACATCAATCCTTCCAAGTTATATCTTTTACTGAGTTAAGCAGATGTTTGGTGTCCCTCAAAATATAGTATAGTAATAATAGTTATATCCTTATCTTTTTGGAGATTAGTAAGAATGTCTCTTTCTTTTTTGGTCATATTATATCTGATCTTTTTGCTATCTTCAGTATTTAATCTAGACACTTCTGATTAAACTAACTTTTCAAAGACTTCAATATTACTCCCCTTTTTGTAATATGGATAAAATTTAGATTTTGGTTTGAGATTAGTGTATGTGATTTCACTTAGAGTATCCCTTAACATACTAACTTGTTTTTCCAATGGATTTTTAATAAAATGTCTTTTTAAAGTTAGTTGTCTGACAAGTTGTTTAATGTGAATGTGAGTTTCAAATTTATTCAGTTTTGTCGTTGGTGCGAAAGTAAGACCTAACTTTAAAACTTTATTTTCATCCTCTGAAAGTATTTTCTGGCTAAGATTAAATATACCTGTTTTCTCTATTTCCATTTCTTTTTGGATTGTGCATTTCTTTCCCCTTCCACTTCCTCTGACTCCTCTAGACTTCTTTTTGTGCGTGTTTTTCTTTGATCTAATGGTGTTCCTACCCCTAAAAAATCCCATGATGTGCTTGGTCTATTTGTGTCATTATCATTCTGTGCTTCATCAGTGATATAATTATGTGTTTCTATCGGGTTGAATCTATTCCTTAAGGGAATAGTCCATTCTTTCTTCTTCAAATGTCTTTGTCTATTCTCATTATAATAATTATAGTTAACGTGATCCCTATTATAATAGCCCCTATTGTGATCATCCCTATGGTGATGTTCATATTTTTCATGTTTAGGTCTACTATAATATTGTCTATTCTCATTTCTATTTTCATTTCAGTGATTATTTCTATAGTGTTCCTCATTATAATACTTATTATCTTGCCATTCCTTATTCTTCCTATTTTCGTGTGAATATCGTGTCTGTTCTGGTGTGAAGCGATAATTATTATTTCTCTGTGTCCATTCTATATGATTAGACCTATAACTATTTACCCTATTTCTTGAGTCTAAAGTGTATTCTCTATATTGCCCTCCATTATATGTTCTAGGTTCATTGTCCTGATAATACCATCCTCTATGTTTTTGTTTCAAGTGATCATCATTTTGTCTTTGTCCTCTATTGTTGTATCTCCATTCCGGATAGTTGTGTGTATTGTGTGTAGTCACTCTATTCCCAGTCTTGTGGATGTTCTTACTTGCCCCAGAATTATTAGGTCTTTCTAAATTGGTCTCATCATGTACCTCAGTAGGTGTGATATGTTTGTTGTAATCTTGTTGGTCCCTATTCAATTTGCGCCATTTGACCGACTGTATATTTTTATTGGTCTCATTCAGTTTATCAATAATTAACCTTTGTTTATTTTTAAATAGATCACTCTCTTGGTGTGTCTCTATCTTTTCTTTTATGGCCTCTATCTTGGTTTTTGCATCATCTAGACTTAATGTCCTGGATTTCTTAATAACCTCAATTAGCCCAAAATATGCTTTTTCTAGGATGTCAAACCATTCATTTTTGTGTTCATCATTAAGTTCAAAAGTACATTTCTTTTCTAATCTCAAACCTCTCGGTATCATTTTAGTAGTTGTATATTTCTCTAAGAATATAAGTTCAGTTTTTTGCTTTAATTCTTTAATCAATAAATTTTCTAAACTGGACATTAGTTCTTCTAGGTCTGTAGTGTTAATATTGCAATTTATGTTATTCTCTGAAACTATATTTGTTAATAATTGTCATCTTAATGAGAATAATTCCATTTTAATGATTTATTAAATGAAAAAGATTGCAGAAACCACTTATAATGGGAACAAAAGGTGAATTTGAGAGAAAAAAACACATACACTATGAGCAAACAGATGATAACATTTCTCGATCTAGACATATTTATAGACCAGGGGGAATTAAATACCAAAAACCACTTTAAAATGATAGACGCCAATAATTATATTCCAACACATAGTTGTCACTTGAAACGTTGGATAGATAACATTCCCAAAGGACAATTCCTTAGAATAAGGCGTAATTGTTCTAAACTATCCGATTATGGCTCCCAGGTAGAGATCTTGGAAAGTAGATTTTTACATAAAGGATATAATCCAGAAGTCCTTAAAACAACTATCTCCACAGTTAGAATTATGAAAAGAAAAGAGATCCTTGTTAAGACACCGAAAACTGATATTGCAACCAAAGAGGTCCTAAAAGTACCCTTTGTCACTAATTATAATTGTCAATATAAACATCTAGCGAAGATACTCAATAAATGTAATGCAGGAGCAGTATGTAGGGAATTAGTGTCTAGTTCCACTCAGTCTCACAAGTAACGGGGTTAGAAATAAGATAACCCCTATTCAGTTCATTGACTGAGGACCCAAAAGGGAAAAGCAGATTGGTAGTGAAGCAATATTCACTGTATAATATAGTTATGAGAGCAGAATTAGTCACCTTCTTATAATGAAATAGTTGATTCACAGAAGTTAGTATGCAGATATGATACAGTTGGTAAGTTGTGCACAAACATATAGCTGGTGTAAAACGGTTGTTTTATATAACAATTACCTTCTATTTGAGAGATTACGGTAAACACAGGTAAGTAGCTTGAACAACATTACAACAGTTCAGGTAGGAGATATGACAAGTTTTACCTTGGTCTTTATGCTTGGTACCTGCAGATGAATAGTGCAGTCTGATTTTCCTAATCACCACTGTGAAGAGGGAGAGGTGTACCTCTGCAGGGAAGCTTGTGAGAGTGCAGCTGACAGGCTGCAGCGCAGGAGGCACGAAGGACGCTTGTGAGATGGTGACACAGCAGGACTGTGGTAGCTTCAGTAGAGGCTGCTGGAGGTTTGCACCGGAAGTGGATGCGTAGTTAGAGGTGAGCTAAATCGGCTCTTTTAGTTCTGAGGGTGAAACTGTAATACTTTACAAACAAGGCAAAAGGTAAATAAGCAGCAGATAGGAGTAAAGATGCCAAACACAGGTTAGTAACGTAGTACCAATAAAAGCACAAAACAGCAAAAAGTAATCCTTAATACTTATTGTAATCCAGGCTTAAGTGGAGAGTAGGGAAGATCCAGGAATCCTACCTACAAACAATCCTAAGCAAGGTGTGGTAGGAAGGAGGAGCCTTATATAGGCAGGTAACTTAAAGGTACAGGCCATAACCATGACAGGAGCCCCCCCCAAAAGAGCCACTCCGAGGCTCAAGGCTTAGGGCGGTCAGGGTGTCGTCTGTGAAACAAAGACACCAGTCTGGGAGCCGAAAGATTGGAAGATGGCTCCCAAGAATCTTCGTCATGAGAGAATCCCTTCCAATGAATGAGGTACTGAAGGGTGTTGCGGAAATACCTGGAATCCAATATGGATTGAATCTCATATTCCGGCCAAAGTGAAGGAGAAGTAGAAGGAAGCACAGGAGTAATGGAAGTGACATCGGAGAGACAAGGTTTCAACAGAGAAACATGGAAAGTTGGATGTATGGAGAGATCCTTCGGCAGGTCCAGAGTGACAGCGTTGGGATTGACAATTCTTGAAATAGGAAATGGTCCAATGAAAAGAGAACCAAGTTTTCTGGTTGGAACTTTAAGATGTAAGTTTCTGGTGGAGAGCCAGACGTAATCCCCAATTTTATAGAGGGGTGGATTAAATAGTAATAAGTCTTGTGATGAGATTGTGCATCTTTGAGGTTCTCTTGGATAATTTTGAAATGTTTAGCAAGTTCATTCATCATATCATTTACCAATGGTGAAGGTGTTTCGTCTCTGGGGTGAAGGTGGAATCTAGGATGAAAGCCATAGTTAGCATAAAAAGGTGACATTTTCAGAGATGAATTGATGGTGTTGTTGAAAGCAAATTCGGCTGTGGGCAAGAGAGATGTCCAATTATCTTGGAGTTGTGAACAATAACATCTTAAATACTGTTCAAGAGTTTGATTTGTTCTCTCTGTTTGACCGTTTGTTTGTGGATGGTATGCGGTGCTGAGCCTAGGTTGTATCTTTAGAATTTGACATAAATGTGTCCAAAATCTAGAGGTGAATTGAGAACCCCTATCCGATGTGATGGTGTCAGGAAGGCCATGGTACCTAACGATGTGAGTTAAGAAAAGTTGTGCTGTTTCAGATGCTGTTGGTAGTGAATGACAGGGAAGGAAATGTGCCATCTTTGTAAATAAATCTACTACCACCAGGATGCAGTTGTTGTTGTTCGAAGGAGGAAGGTCTACGATAAAATCCATTGCAATGTCCTTCCACGGTCTGTCTGGTATGGGTAAAGACATTAATAACCCATATGGATGTGATCTGGAATTCTTGGTAATAGCGCAGATAGGACATTCCTTTACATATTGCATGATCTCAGTGTTCATATTAGGCCACCAGAAATCCCTTTTTAGACGTTCTGTAGTTTTATGTATGCCAGGATGTCCTGAGATCATAGAATCATGAGTAGAATAGAGCAGCTCCTTACGTAACCGTGGGGGTACATAAGTTTTTCCCTTATGGTAGTATACTCCATTACTAGCCTTAACTAAGGACAGGTTAGGCATGGAGAGATCTTGTTCTTGTGAAAGTCTCATTTGAGAGGTAGAATCTAGTGATAGACCAATAAATCTATCTTGAGAAATTATAGATGACACTGATGGAGATGAGATAGGTTTTAGATCCTTCCTGGACAAAGAATCCGCCTTTCCATTTTTACTTCCAGGGCGGTATGTGATGATATAGTCAAATCTGGAGAAGAACAAACTCCATCTGATCTGTCGGGCTGATAGAGTCTTATTTGTTTTCAAATATTCTAGGTTTTTATGATCCGTGTAGATCAGTATAGGTAAAGATGTACCCTCTAGGAGATGTCTCCAGAACTCAAAAGAACTTTTAATAGATAAAAGTTCTTTCTCTCCTATGGGATAGTTTAATTCAGATGAGGTCATGATTCTGGAGAAAAACCCTACTGGATGAAGAGGAGACTTAGGTGACTTACGCTGTGATAGAATGGATCCCAAAGCGTAGTCGGAGGCATCCACCTCTAAGATGTATTGTAAAGAGGGATCTGGGAATTTAAGTATGGGTGCTGATGTGAAAGCCTTCTTTAGGTTTTTAAAAGCTAGGTCGGCTTCAATACTCCATACAAAGGGAGTCTGTTTGCTTGTCAATGAGGTTAGGGGTTTAGCCAAACGAGAAAAATCTTTTATAAATTTTCTATAGAAGTTGGAAAATCCAATAAAACATTGTACATCTTTGATGTTCTGAGGAATAGGCCATGATGTTATAGCCTCAATCTTTTTGTTTTCCATCTGTATACCTTTAGGGGATATGATATAACCTAAAAAGGATATAGTATCAGTATTAAAAATACACTTCTCAGATTTGGCGTAGAGAGAATTTTCCCTGAGTCTTTGCAGAACAATTTTGACATGTTCTATGTGTTGTTCTGTAGTCTTTGAATAAATGAGTATATCATCTAAATATACTATTAAACACACATCCAGGATGTCTCTGAAGAGGTCATTAATAAAACATTGAAATGTCGCTGGGGCGTTGCATAACCCGAACGGCATAACCGTATACTCGTACAACCCATACCTAGTACGGAAAGCGGTCAGCCATTCGTGCCCAGACTTTATTCTGATTAGATTATATGCGCCTCTAAGGTCAAGTTTGGTGAAGATTACAGCCCCCTGAAGTCGTTCTATTATCTCAGGTATAAGAGGTAATGGATACCTGTTTTTCTTTGTACGGCGATTTAATTCCCTATAGTCGATTATAGGTCTTAATGTGTCGTCTTTGTTTCGTACAAAAAACATACCTGCTCCAGCAGGAGAGGTTGAAGGTCTTATAAACCCTTTCCGTAGGTTGTCATCTAAATACTGTTTTAAATGTACCAACTCTGGTTCAGAGAGAGGATAGATATGCCCATAGGGTATGTCAACCCCTGGGAGTAACTCAATCGGGCAGTCGTATGGTCTGTGAGGTGGTAATTTTTCTGCCTCAACTTTGTTAAAAACATCTGAAAACTCAGAATAACAGTCAGGTACTGGGTGTTCTGCAACAGTGGTTTGGAGAATATGTGTGGAATGGTTACATGTCTTTAGACAGTGGTCAGAAACAAAATTTATTTGTGAAGACTTCCAGACTATATGCGGTTCATGTGTTTGCAACCAATGTAGCCCAAGAACTAATGGAAACAAGGGAGAGGCTATAACATCAAATGACACGTATTCCTTATGACCAGAACTGGTGGTCATTAGTAAAGGTATAGTGCGATGGGTGATAGGGCCAGAGGAAATAAATGAACCATCTATAACTCTGATAGCCAGTGAATCACATCTTTTTATTAAAGGTATATGGAACATTTCAGTGAAAGCCTTATCAATTAAATTGCCAAAAGTTCCTGAGTCAATAATGGCTCGTGTCGGGACTTTTCGGGTATGCCACTGTAAGGAAACAGAGATGTTACAATGAGAATTATGAGATGAGTGATGAACAGAAGTAAGGCACCTGGTATGTAGCTTACCCTTCTGTTTAGACAGACTGGGGCATTCCTTGACTGTATGGTTCTTGGAGGTACAATACAGACAAAGATTATTAGTTCTTCTTCTGTTCTTTTCCTCAGGGGAAAAAGGTCCTTTCGTGAAGGCGACCTTCATCGGCTCATCAGTACTGGGTTGGGTAGGTCCTGATGATGTTGGTGTGGTTGGTTTCCTCCAGGTATAATCTGAAAATCCTCTTTCGTGTCTTCTTTCACGTAAGCGACGGTCTATAGTGACAGCTTGTGTCATGAGCTCTTCTAAGGTGCTTGGTAGGGATCCCCTAGCGAGCTCATCTTTTATGGGGTCAGAGAGTCCATGGCGGAACTGAAAAAACAAAGCTACTTCGTTCCAGAGTGTGTCTGGTGCCCATCTCTTAAAATCTGAAACATAATCTTCGGCTAGGCGTTTGTTTTGCTTGAGTGCCCGGAGGGCAGTTTCAGCAGAACTCTGTTTGTTTTTATCTTCATAAAGAAATGACATTTTGTCAAAAAATTACTGGAGAGAATCCAGTACCGGATCGTTGGTCTCAAAGAAGTTAGTTGCCCAGGTCTTGGGTTCTCCTTTGAGATATGATATTACAGTTAGCACTTTAATGCGTTCTGTGGGATAGGTTTTTGTTTTCAGGGAGAAAAAAAGCAGGCAGGAATTTTTAAACTCCCTGAACTGGCTTCTTTCCCCTGAGAATCTTTCTGGGGGACAAACCTGGGGTTCAGGTTGTGAGTCTGAGGCGGAAGGCCTCTTGTCCACATGATCCCTAATCACGGTTCTTAAGTATTGATTCTCTGATTGGATCTCTCTAATTCCTTGAACTTTAGTGAGGTCTGCTAATTCCATTATAATTCCCACTTTCTATGGTTTAGGATTATGTAATGCAGGAGCAGTATGTAGGGAATTAGTGTCTAGTTCCACTCAGTCTCACAAGTAATGGGGTTAGAAATAAGATAACCCCTATTCAGTTCATTGACTGAGGGCCCAAAAGGGAAAAGCAGATTGGTAGTGAAGCAATATTCACTGTATAATATAGTTATGAGAGCAGAATTAGTCACCTTCTTATAATGAAATAGTTGATTCACAGAAGTTAGTATGCAGATATGATACAGTTGGTAAGTTGTGCACAAACATATAGCTGGTGTAAAACGGTTGTTTTATCAAACAATTACCTTCTATTTGAGAGATTACGGTAAACACAGGTAAGTAGCTTGAACAACATTACAACAGTTCAGGTAGGAGATATGACAAGTTTTACCTTGGTCTTTATGCTTGGTACCTGCAGATGAATAGTGCAGTCTGATTTTCCTAATCACCACTGTGAAGAGGGAGAGGTGTACCTCTGCAGGGAAGCTTGTGAGAGTGCAGCTGACAGGCTGCAGCGCAGGAGGCACGAAGGACGCTTGTGAGATGGTGACACAGCAGGACTGTGGTAGCTTCAGTAGAGGCTGCTGGAGGTTTGCACCGGAAGTGGATGCGTAGTTAGAGGTGAGCTAAATCGGCTCTTTTAGTTCTGAGGGTGAAACTGTAATACTTTACAAACAAGGCAAAAGGTAAATAAGCAGCAGATAGGAGTAAAGATGCCAAACACAGGTTAGTAACGTAGTACCAATAAAAGCACAAAACAGCAAAAAGTAATCCTTAATACTTATTGTAATCCAGGCTTAAGTGGAGAGTAGGGAAGATCCAGGAATCCTACCTACAAACAATCCTAAGCAAGGTGTGGTAGGAAGGAGGAGCCTTATATAGGCAGGTAACTTAAAGGTACAGGCCATAACCATGACAATAAACATTGGTACCTCATCAAATCAGACCCTATCATAGGAGATCTAATATCTGAAAACCCCATTATCATTTATAGGAAAGCAGCAAATATAAAAAGCATTCTTGCACCTAGTGATTTTAAGAAAAAAATACAACAACCAAAATTACATGACAGAGACCTCCTAGGGAATAAATTGTGTGACTATTTCCCTTGTTATAGCTGCAAAGCCTGCCAACACAGCACCAAATGTAGAAGTTATTTCTCCACCAATACAGGCAAAGAATATAAAATTAAGGAGACAATCAGATGTAGCGATAAGGGGATAATATATTTAATCCAATGTTCATGTGGGAAACAGTACCTAGGAGAGACCTCTAGGACCTTACGTACTAGGATAAGAGAGCATCTTAATCTAATCAAGAAAGGAGATCAGGACACTCGCCTCTATGAGCATTTTAGGGTTAAACATCAGAATAATATTAAGGATTTAAAATACTGGGGTACATGTAAAATTAAAAAACCCTGGCGAGGAGCTGATTTTGACCATTTATTATTGAGGAAAGAAGCAGAATTAATTTATGTTAATGAATTACTGTTTTTTTATTTATAGTGTATTTATATGTATATGGAGTCTATATATAGAATATAGTCATATGGGGTCTATATATAGAATATAGTCATTTGGGTTAATATCGATTTAACCATTTTTATTTATTTATTTTTTTTGGTGTATAATTTTTAACTATATTTTGACTTAAGATTGTCTGGGTACCATATATTATATAGACTGCCTGATACACTTCTTTTCAACACTTCTTTTCAATAAATCTTTGTACCACTTTTTTGTATAAGCTTATTCAGTTTAACTTCAATTCTATTAGGGCAAATTAAATTTTAATTATGGGTTATTTAGCCATATAATTATTCATGGTGCTAAATCTACCTGTTATTATTACACTTTTTTTATTGTGTTTAATAGTACTTATTTTTGTATAAAGACTTAATCAGTCCACCTTAAAAGACGTCCACCTTTAGTAAATTGCTTGTAACCCAGTTGATATGTTCAACCAATCAACTATCAGGCATACATTTATAAGGAATCTGTAAATTACCCATAACCATCTTGATAAAGCCGTTGTTAACGGCAAAACGCGTTGATGGTAGCAAAACAAGTTGCTGACAGAGGAATTATAAAGCCCATTTGGAGGATTAAGCTGAAAAAGATTACCTGATCCCCCTTAAACCTAACTGTGCTTTTTATTACCATTTTCCTAAACTACATAAAAATGCACAATGTCCACCGGGTAGACCCATTATTGCGGGTATTGGGAGTCTAACAGACAATATGTCAGCATATGTAGACTACTATCTACAACGGTATGTTTTTACTTTAGAATCATACATAAAGATTCTCCTGACTTGATTTATAAATTGGATAAATATGAGATACTTGATAATTACGTTTGAATTTCATGTGATGTACATGCCCTATATTCAAACATACAGCATGATTGGGGACTTCAGGCCATTTCCAAATATCTGACAAATGATTTCTATATTCCTGATCTGCAAAAAGAATTTATTCTACAACTTATTGCTTTTATACTACAGCATAACTATTTTGTGTTTCAGGATGACTATTATCTGTAACTGAAAGGTACTGCCATGGGGACCAGGTTCGCCCCGAGCTTTGCTAACCTATTTATGGGAAACTTTGAAAAACAATATATCTATGGCTCGGCATTCTGGGCGAACCTGGTCTTCTACGGCAGATATATTGACGACCTGTTGTTTATATGGAATGGTGATATTAAATCTGCTGAATCTTTTGTTGCACACCTAAACTCTAACAATATGGGGCTGACTTTCTCCAGTGTGATTGATAGGAGATCTATAGTATTTTTGGATCTATGTTTGACTTTTTCTGCTGATAAGATTATTACAACCACTCATTTCAAGACTGTTGACTGTAACAGTTATCTCAACTATAAAAGTAACCATCATAGTGTCTGGAAGAATAACATCCCTTATGGACAATTCAAGAGGATGCGTAGAAACTGTAGTTGTCTCAGTGATTATGAAAGACAGAGTGTAACATTGACTAATAGATTTATCAAGAAAGGTTATCCAGAAAATGTAATTAAAACTGCTTATGAACGTGCAAAAAGAGATGATAGAAACTCTTATTTTAGACGTAAACCAAAAAGTGATACTACTAGTGATTATAAAGCCAATTCAACTTTCATCACCCAATATAATACCAATCACAAGAAGATTAAAAACATTATTGAGAGGCATTGGGGACTACTGTGTAGGGACCCTATTTTGGGCAAATTACTGGCACCTGCACCAAGATGCACCTTTAGGAGGGCACCCACTATTAAAAACTATCTGGCACCAAGCAAAGTGGTTGTTCATAAAACCAAGACTATGATCCAACACAAGAAACAAATAGTTAAGATTAGGAAGGGTGTTTTTAAATGCAGTTTGACAAACTGCAATATGTGTAAATATATCAATCCAGGATGCAATGCCTTTTATTCCCACATGACTGGCAAACAATTTGTGATCTATCAATCTCTATCATGTATTTCCACATATGTGGTTTATTTACTCACTTGTAAATTTTGTGGGATTCAATATGTAGGTCGTACCTGCAGATTAGTTAGAAATAGATGGAACGAACATTTTATGAACATAAAGAATAACATTAGGAATCATAGTGTACCCAGACATAGTCATGCTAATCACCACGGTTCCGTGGATACTTTTAACATCTGCCCTATTGAATCCATTCCACCTTCTCATCTATATAATAGATTTAACCGATTAAGACAGAGGGAAACCTTCTGGATATATAAATTGCAGACTTTGTTTCCTGCTGGTCTTAATATGAATATGGATCTTGCTGCTTTTTAATTCTTTGGGTCTCTTGTGTGGTCTGCCTGAAGCTGGGTTATGTTGGCCCTTGCACTTATCTACATACTGATATATTTAATATCACCTAGTATTACGTGTAAGTATGGCATTTTGGGGTGGTCCGTCATTACCTAGGTGTTTCTTAGCTATTAGCTTATTGGTGGTCCCTGTAGAGATAGGGGCCATCATAGTTATTATTACACTTAGGATATACAACTCTGTGCTTATTTATTTGTTATATCACAGTGAGGGCCTATATGCACCCCTCATGATCCAATGTATTTTTGGTTATGGCTATGATCATTTATGTCTAGGTTGTTTTCTGAGCAAGAAGTGATCATACTCTGGTTATATTGGAGATTGTGCACTTTTATATAATTTATTACACATCTCACATTTATTGTTATTTTTATTATTCTTTATCAATTCTTTATTACATTTTTCAAATTATTTATTATCCTTTTATTAATTTTCTGAGTATTTTCATACCATATAGTGTCGTCTCGAGTGATTATGCTTTTTGTGTATATTTGATGTTGGTGCTATATGGGGCACACTTAGGTTAATCGCTTGTGTTTGACCATATTATGATTTGTGTATATATTTGCAAATTTATGCAATGATTATATTATATATACTATTAATATACTTTATATACTCGATTAGCAATATATATATTGATTTGATATATATTGTTTTGTCATATTGTTATTTTGTCCATTGGACGTGTTTAGCACGGAGCTATAAATTATAATGTCATCAAATAGTTATAAAGTTGCGGTTCCATCTTGATCGACTTGGTATTTATCTATGTGTTTATTGGGTATATGTTGTGTTGTGGTGGTTTTATGTGATTGGAGTGACGTGGGAGCTTTATATCTATGCCCTGTCTAATTGACACTATACGGGAACTCACACATAAAGGGTATTTTGAGACTAGATTTCATAACCTTATATCATTTTACACTCACTGGTATCGTGTTGATCTGTAGAGGATTGGCTGATAGTCTTTTAACAGCTGCTAGTGACGTGCGGCCACACCCCCTCCCCTTGTCACTCATGATTCTAAATCATTGGAGGTTTTACTCTCGATGACGTTAGTGATCACACCCCCTCCAGATGATTGACTGATGACTCATACGTCCTGTTGCAGCCTGAGAACTCACAATGTGAACTGGGATGATCGCCGTGTTATTTTTCAAATACAAATTGGTACGTTTGGTATCTGTCTGTGAACATATCTATTTGGCCTCAGGTCTAAATTGAAACTACTCCTTAGAGACGATCGTACACATTTGATGAATATGCCAATGACCACTCCCACAATAGACGATTGGCTGGTGATTGCTGTATATGACTACGATGCTCATTACTATTCAGTGTATATCTGGTGCTGGAAAGCTTTTTTTTATTCACAAAGAGCCGATGGCTTCTCCTATGTTGGGATGCATCATTTTGACTTAGATTATAATCGTGAACTATTACATCTGATCACGTATATACCCTTTGTATACTGATGTAAATATTCTAACCACACCATAGTGCTATGTAAAAGTTAATCATCTAATGATAATGTACCTAGATAGTGTTTAAGAACATATTATTCAGTAGAAGTGGGTCTAATAGTCTTGTTGGAAAGTGATAATAATGGATCCCTATAGATTCCTTATGATTTCTTTTGGTTGCTAAGCACATTTTTTTGGCAACAATCAATCACACAGGACTCAGCCACACCTCCAAACACCACACACTTTCAATAACTCACACTTAATTCAGCTGTGTTAGTTTGTGAGTGGGAAGCTCAAACTTGTTTTGATTGGTTATGTTATTGTATATAGTGTAGCAGTATGTGTATCATTCTTATACAGCCTGATGAAACCGTGCTGTGACACGGAGAAACGCGTTGTTTTTTAAATTGATTTAATTGGTTTTCAATAAAACTTTGTATTATTCTACTGCTGCTACACTGTATCTTTTTGGAGATCCGGTCATTCTCAAGCAATACCTTTATATTTTGGATCCCCCTGGTGGGACCAAGTGTGTCCTGAGTACCCAAGGACCTTTTTTCTCCTATCCATCTACACCTGGATATCCCCTGATGGGTCTACGTGCATTGTGACTACTGAAAGACTGCATTCTCCTGGATTCCCCCTGGTGGGACAAGGTGCGTTGTGACCTCCATCCTCTCCTTTGGGATTTTCCTGCACACTGCCTGAGTGTCTGCCGAATGACTTTTGGTTCCGGTCTGCTCATATTGCACGACAGTGCATTACATCACGTGAGTAGCAATTTGGCTATTTACATATACTCTGTTGGATCCCTATTGTTTGATCTGCACTATGTGGCGCCCTATATGTTTTGTTTCTTAGGATATCTTGTTCGTGTTACAGTGGCATAACACCCCAGAGGAGCTGCCTGACTTTTGGAACATTTCTGATACTGGATACGTGGCTATTTTTTTACTATATTATATGATTTGTTTGGACTACTATCACTTTCTTATTTTTCTTTATAACATGATTATGTTATTTTACATTACTTACTAATTTCTCATTTCACTTGAGTATATATTTATGCACTATACGGGAATATTTCTTGTGGTACTTTGATCTAATTTTGTATGATATATATATATATTTTTAGTAGTAAGAATTATTACCCCTCAGAACACTATATATATAGTTTATTTAGATATTATAATTATTTTTCACCATATGATTGTTGATCACTTCACATACATATTACTCACTTATATATATTCCTATATCCTTGTTTTGGCGCCTCTTTACAACACCAGTTAGACCTCTCTACTGGTTGTGTGTATTTTGTTAAACCTTATATCAACATTATCCCATTGATGGTTCTTTGTTAAGTTTATAAAACAAGTATTTTCACACAGAAAAAAGTGAAATAAGTTTATAAAACAAGTATTTTCACACAGAAAAAAGAGAAATTGTTGTATATCCTAATTAAGGACTCTAGAATATGCAAACAAGTGTGTTTGTAAAAGGGATTTTCTAATTATTCTCTAACTATTCCTTATTATTCACAGAAAGGACACACCAACATCTGGTCTTGTACTATATACAGTTAGTGATGTCGCGAATAATTTGCCGGCGAATAGTTCCCGGCGAACATAGCTTGTTCGCGTTCGCCGCGGTTGGCGAACATATGCAATGTTCGATCCGCCCCCTATTCGTCATCATTGAGTAATACTTTGACCCTGTACCTCACAGTCAGCAGACATATTTCAGCTAATCAGCAGCAGACCCTCCCTCCCAGACCCTCCCACCTCCTGGACAGCATCCATTTTAGATTAATTTGGAAGCTGCATTCTTAGAGAGAGGAGGGACAGTGTAGCTGCTGCTGATTTAATAGGGAAATCGATAGCTAGGCTAGTGTATTCAGTGTCCACTACAGTCCTGAAGGACTCATCTAGTCTCTGCTGTAAAGACAGCACCCCAAAAAGCCCTTTTTAGGGCTAGAACATCAGCCTGCTTTTTTTTTTCCCTGTGTAATCTAATTGCAGTTGCCTGCCTGTCAGCGTGTGTGTCAGGCTCACAGGGTATACTGTGCCTACTTGCCCAGTGCCACCACTCATATCTGGTGTAACAGTAGTGTAGATTTAAAAAAAACAACACTTTTTTGACTGTGTTAAATAATAGCAGTCAGTTTCCTTCACACGTGTGCGTTTCAGTGCCTGCCTGCCAGGGCACAGTGTCACCCCAGTGCAACTCATATCTGGTGTAACAGTAGTGTAGATTTAAAAAAAACAACACTTTTTTGACTGTGTTAAATAATAGCAGTCAGTTTCCTTCACACGTGTGCGTTTCAGTGCCTGCCTGCCAGGGCACAGTGTCACCCCAGTGCAACTCATATCTGGTGTAACAGTAGTGTACATTTAAAAAAACAACACTTTTTTGACTGTGTTAAATAATAGCAGTCAGTTTCCTTCACACGTGTGCGTTTCAGTGCCTGCCTGCCAGGGCACAGTGTCACCCCAGTGCAACTCATATCTGGTGTAACAGTAGTGTAGATTTAAAAAAAAAAAAAAACTTTTTTGACTGTGTTAAATAATAGCAGTCAGTTTCCTTAACACGTGTGCATTTCAGTGCCTGTCTGCCAGGGCACAGTGTCACCCCAGTGCAACTCATATCTGGTGTAACAGTAGTGTACATTTAAAAAAAACAACACTTTTTTGACTGTGTTAAATAATAGCAGTCAGTTTCCTTCACACGTGTGCGTTTCAGTGCCTGCCAGGGCACAGTGTCACCCCAGTGCAACTCATATCTGGTGTAACAGTAGTGTACATTTAAAAAAAACAACACTTTTTTTACTGTGTTAAATAATAGCAGTCAGTTCCCTTCACACGTGTGCGTTTCAGTGCCTGCCAGGGCACAGTGTCACACCAATGCAACTCATATCTAGTGTAACAGTAGTGTACATTTAAAAAAAAAAATACAATTTTGACTGTAATAGATTGAATAGCAGTTAGTTGTCTGCAAGCGTGTGTGTCAGGCCTACAGCGTCTACTCTGCCAACTTCTGCCAGTGCACAGTGCCACTCATATCTGTTGTCACAGTAGCTTGCACGCATAGTACCACTAATCGAAAAAAAATGACAGGCAGAGGCAGGCCACCCCGCAGGGGCCGTCGTGTTCGTGGTGCTGTGATTCCCTTTGGCCCTAGAATAATGCCCAGTGTTCAGAGGCCACGTACCCCGAACTCGAACAGTTCTGAGGACATAGTTGACTGGCTAACACAGGACACCCAATCTTCTACAGATTCCGCTCGGAACCTTGACGCACCAACCTCCTCCAGCTTAGCTTCGTGCACCTCTCAAGTTACCACTCGCCCGCCTGCCGCCACCACCAACACTAGCACCACAGCCGCTTAACTTGATCTGTCAGAGGGGTTTTTTACACATCAGTTGGAAGAAATGAGTGATAGTGATGCGCAACCATTATTGCCAGAGGATGTAGATAACAGGGATATGTCTCAGTCAGGCAGCATTACACACATGGACGTACGGTGTGATGATGATGATGTTGTACCCGCTGCTGCTTCCTATGTTGAGTTGTCAGATACAAGTGAAGCAGTTGATGATGACGATGCGTCCGTGGATGTCACGTGGGTGCCCGCTAGAAGAGAAGAAGAGGGGGAAAGTTCAGATGGGGAGACAGAGAGGAGGAGGAGACGAGTTGGAAGGAGGGGGAGGTCGTCGCAAGGAGCTTGTGGCACAGTCAGACAGCATGCATCGGCACCCGGGGTCAGCCAGACAGCACGCCAATCAACGCATGCTGTTGCCACCACCAGAATGCCGTCATTGCAGAGCTCAGCAGTGTGGCATTTTTTGTGTGTGTCTGCCTCTGACAACAGCGATGCCATTTGCAACCTGTGCCAAAAGAAACTGAGTCATGGGAAGTCCAACACCCACCTAGGTACAACTGCTTTGCGAGGCACATGATCGCACATCACAAACGCCTATGGGATCAACACATAAGTAGAAGCAGCACACAAACTCAAAGCCGCCATCCTCCTCCTGGTCCAGCATCTTCAGCCACGTCAACCACTGCTGTCCTCCTTGCCCCCTCTCAACCATCTGCCACTCCGTTTCTCGCCTTGAGCAGTTCCTGCTCATCTGCCCACAGTCAGGTGTCTTTCAAGGACATGTTTGAGCGTAAGAAGCCAATGTCACAAAGTCACCCCCTTGCCCGGTATCTGACAGCTGGCTTGACTGAACTCTTAGCCCGCTAGCTTTTACCATACAAGCTGGTGGAGTCTGAGACGTTCAAAAAATTTGAAGCTATTGGGACACCGCAGTGGAAGGTACCCGGCCGAAATTTCTTTGCACAAAAGGCAATCCCCAACCTGTACTGTGTGTGCAAAAGGAAGCAATGGCATGTCTGGCACACAGTGTTGGGGCAAGGGTCCATCTGACCACTGATACCTGGTCTGCAAAGCATGGTCAGGGCAGGTATATCACCTACACTGCGCATTGGGTAAACCTGCTGACGGCTGCCAAGCATGGAATGCGTGGCTCTGCAGAGGAGTTGGTGACACCGCCACGACTTGCAGGCAGGCCTGCTGCCACCTCCTCTACTCCTCCTACTCCATCCTCTTCCATAACCTCCTTGGCTGAGTCCTCTTCTGCTGCTGCGTCTTGCTCCACATCAACGGCACCCCCCCCCAGCTCCCCAGGTACTATTCCACATCCCTCATATGGCAGTGTCACGCCGTCTTGGGGTTGACTTGCCTGAAAGCAGAGAGTCACACCGGACCAGCACTCCTGTGTGCCCTGAACGCACAGGTGGATCAGTGGCTGACTCCGCATCAACTGGAGATTGGCAAAGTGGTTAGTGACAACGGAAGAAATTTGGTGGCGGCATTGAATTTGGGCAAGTTGACACATGTGCCATGCATGGCACATGTGTGTAATCTAATTGTACAATGCTTTGTGCATAAGTACCCAGGCTTACAGGACGTCCTGAAGCAGGCCAGGAGGTGTGTGGCCATTTGAGGCGTTCCTACACGGCCATGGTGCACTTTTCAGATATCCTGCGGCGAAACAACATGCCAGTGAGGCGCTTGATTTGCGACAGCCCAACATGTTGGAATTCAACACTCCTAATGTTCGACCACCTGATCCAACAAGAAAAAGCCGTTAACGACTATTTGTATGACCGGGGTGCTAGGACAGTGTCTGCAGAGCTGGGAATTTTTTTGCCATGTTACTGGATGCTCATGCACAATGCCTGTAGGCTCATGCGTCCTTTTGAGGAGGTGACAAACCTAGTCAGTCGCACCGAAGGCACCATCAGCGACATCATACCATTTGTTTTCTTCCTGGAGCGTGCCCTGCGAAGAGTGCTGGATCAGGCCGTAGATGAGCGTGAAGAGGAAGAGGAAGAGTTGTGGTCACCATCACCACCAGAAACAGCCTTATCAGCATCGCTTGCTGGACCTGCGGCAACGCTGGAAGAGGATTGTGAGGAAGAGGAGTCAGAGGAGGAATGTGGCTTTGAGGAGGAGGAGGAATACCAACCACAACAGGCATCCCAGGGTGCTCGTTGTCACCTATCTGGTACCCGTGGTGTTGTACGGGGCTGGGGGGAAGAACATACCTTCAGTGAGATCACTGCAGACGAGGAACGGGACATGAGTAGCTCTGCATCCAACCTTGTGCAAATGGGGTCTTTCATGCTGTCGTGCCTGTTGAGGGACCCTCGTATAAAAAGGCTGAAGGAGAATGACCTGTACTGGGTGTCCACGCTACTAGACCCCCGGTATAAGCATAAAGTGCCTGAAATGTTACCGAATTACAGCAAGTCGGAAAGGATGCAGCAGTTCAAAAATAAATTAAAAAGTATGCTTTACACAGCGTATAAGGGTGATGTCACAGCACAACAGGAATCTAACAGGGGAAGAGGTGAAAGTAATCCTCCTCCTCCCACAACCACGCCGGCAAGGACAGGACGCTTTACAGACGTGTTGTTGATGGAGGACATGCAGAGCTTTTTAAGTCCTACGCATCGCCACAGCCCTTCGGGGTCCACCCTCAGAGAACGACTCGACGGACAGGTAGCAGACTACCTCGCCTCAACTGCAGATATCAACACTCTGAGGAGCGAAGAATCCCTTGACTACTGGGTGTGCAGGCTTGACCTGTGGCCTGAGCTATCCCAATTTGCGATAGAACTTCTGGCCTGCCCCGCTTCAAGTGTCCTGTCAGAAAGGACCTTTAGTGCAGCAGGAGGTATTGTCACTGAGAAGAGAAGTCGCCTAGGTCAAAAAAGTCTAGATTACCTCACCTTTATTAAGATGAATGAGGGATGGATCCCGAAGGGACTGACAGTGGGCGATACATTTGACTAAAAAAGCCTGATGAGATGAGCTGCCTTGGACTAAAAATGGTCCACACGCTGCAGTATTTTATCTCTGAATGCCGGATGACTTGTGTGACTTATCCGCCACCAACTAGGGTTCAAGCCGCAATGTTTTAGGGCACTTTCTGCTGGGAAACAAACATCAATTTTTCTGGCTGCTGCTACAGCAGCGGCTGCAACAATACCTAATTTTTCAGGCATGTGTACATGCCTAATTTTTCTGGCCTCTGGTGCTGCACTGTGGCTTCAAAAACCAAACAAAAAATAAGGCACATAACAGGGATTAAACTGATAGGAATAGTACTACTTAACACACCACTCCTATCTGGTGGCACATTAGATTGCACACGCAGTGCCCCAAATTTGAAGTAGGAGGTCCAACCAAGCATCTTTTTCCATCTCCCGGTTCCTAAAATCGATGACATATACACGTCCCCTGATAGGGGACGTAACAGGGATTAAACTGATAGGAATAGTACTACTTAACACACCTTATAATAACACAGAGAGAGGCAACGCAGAGAGAGGAGTCTGAAGAAGAGGAGTCAGAGGAGGAAGGTGGCTTTGAGGAGGTGGAAGACCAAACACAGCAGGCGTCCCAGGGGGCTTGTTGTCACCTTTCGGGGACCCTTGGTGTTGTATGTGGCTGGGTGGAGGAAGAGACCTTCAATGACATCAGTGAGGACAAGGAACAGGACATGCCTAGCTTGGTATCTAACCTTGTGCAAATGGGGAGTTTGCGGTTGTGCAAATGGACTGTTTGCGGTTATTTGCGGTGCGTTAAACGGGGAGTTTGGTCTGTCACTGTGAAGCGGGCGTAACCCTTACACTACCTGATCGATACAACATCATACCTGATGTTTTAAAGCACGTTATTCCAAACAATTTAGGAATGTTAGGTGATTTATGCCCTTTATGGATTAAAACCAGACTCTGCATCAACTATGTAATTTTCCATGGGAGTTTTGCCATGGGTCCCCCTCTGGCATGCCACAGTCCAGGTGTTAGTCGCCTTGAAACAACTTTTCCATCACTATTGTGGCCAGAAAGAGTCCCTGTGGGTTTTAAAATTCGCCTGCCTATTGAAGTCTATGGCGGTTCAACCCGAATCGCCCGTCTGCGAACAGTTGCGGAAGTTCGCGTTCGCCGTTCGCGAACCCAAATTTTTATGTTTGCGACATCACTATATACAGTATGTACAATCAGCATAATAACTATTTAAATATACAATTATTATTCTAGTACCACAAGGTGGCGTACAAGGTGAAATTCATTAAAATTGTTTAATATTTGTTTTATGCTTTTTTTTTTAAATATATTAGAATACATTTAGATGACCGGTCATATGTGAGGATTATTCTTAATTATTTTGGTGTATTGTATATTTGTATACATTCTTTTATCTTTTTTAAGGTATTAAATACGCAACCTTTTTTACTACTTCTTTACCACTTTTTTGTCTCTGTAGAAATACTACTACATTGAATACCACCCCTTAGCTGTTAGCGCACATATACCAACCATTTTTTGTGTTTTCTGTCCAAACTTTTTATCTGTTTTTTGGGAGCAGATTAGTATATGTGCAGGGGCATGATTTGCGCACCATTTTAACCCCTTTTTTTTCTCTTAAATACCAAATGGGGTATATTTATTCAGTTAAGGAAAATAAATAAACAATGTAATAAAATATATAAGGAAGTTAACAATAAAATTAATACGACAGATAATATGGGACATCTCCCAATCTAAAACAGAGGAATTGAAATAAAATAAAATCTAAGTATCTCACTATAGCTTTTATAGATATGTGACAAGTAATCCTCAAAGCCTAGCAATTGTTTAGACCTAAGCAGCTTTATACAATGTATCAACGGATATAATTTCAATAAAAACAATATAACAATTTTCCACAGCAAATTTCTTTTTCTGGGGTATCCTTTGTTTGGCTTATACTCCAAAAGGAAGTCTTTAAAGGGACATAATACTCATATGCTAAATCACTTGAAACTGATGCAGTATAACTGTAAAAAGCTGACAGGAAAATATCACCTGAGCATCTCTATGTAAAAAAGGAAGATATTTTACCTCACAATCTCCTCAGCTCAGCAGAGTAAGTTCTGTGTAAAAAGTTATACTCAGCTGCTCCCAGCTGCAGGTAAAAAAATTAAAAAAAAATGAAGAAATGAACAGCAGCCAATCAGCATCAGCAGTGCTGAGGTCATGAACTCTTGCTGTGATCTCATGAGATTTGACTTAACTCTCATGAGATTTCATAGTAAGCTTCCTTTACCTGATTGGTGAAATAGTATGAGAGTGCACGATGCTAGTCCCTTCAGATGTCCCAGGACAAACACACTAAAATGCTGCTTAGAAATCCTTTACAATGGGAGGTGGCTACTGAGGAACTTTTGAGGTAAAATATCTTTCTTTTTTACATAGAGATGTTCAGGTGATATTTTCTAATCAGCTTTTTACAGCTATGCTGCATCACTTTCAAGTGTTTAAACATTTGGGTATTATGGCCCTTTAAATATCAGGGAAAGGCTTTATAACCTTGTAAATAAGAGATTATATTTAACACAGTTCTTATTATGTTGAATGTGGCAATTCTCCAGGACCAGGACCTGTTGCCACACACTAAATACCAACCGCTACTTCCAAGCCACTCTGTTTGGGCTTGTTTTTAGACATTTTGACTTTTCACTTTGACATACATTGCGAAGTTGCCACCTATTTCCTTTCTCCTAAGGCACCTAGGACATCGGAAGGAATATCAGCATATTCAATCACTAAAGCAACTTGCAGCCATTGGATCAGGACGTGACCTCTGACCTCTAACACACAGAGGGGAGTCAGGTGACGAAACTCACCGGAGCCCTGTAAAACAATCACCTCACAAAGTCAAAAGTTTATCAAAAGAGGAAGAGAAACATAAGAATTACCCGAAAGCTTTCGCAACCAAAGTAAGGTACCTTTCTTTATTTTACATACAATCCCTCTGGGTTCGGTAATCTGCTGTAGAGGTGAATATTCTTAAAAATACAATCTCCTGCATTATCCCTCTGGACGCGGTCCACCCGCCGAGGGGATTGTGAACTGCCATACTTGAAAAGAGAGCGGTAAGCCCGCCCGAGGAACTTGTGAATTGTCACATTCAGCAGAATAAGAACTGTGTTAAATATAATCTCTTATTTACAAGGTTATAAAGCATTTCCTTGATACCTAAAGACTTCCTTTTGGAGTATAAGCCAAACAAAGGATACCCCAGAAAAAGAAATTTTCTCTGGAAAATTGTTATATTGTTTTTATTGAAATTATATCCATTGATACATTGTATAAAGCTGCTTAGGTCTAAACAATTGCTAGGCTTTGAGGATTACTTGTCACATATCTATAAAAGCTATAGTGAGATACTTAGATTTTATTTTATTTCAATTCCTGTTTTAGATTGGGAGACGTTTATTTATTTTCCTTAACAGAATAAATATACCCCATTTGGTATTTAACCATTTCCGTGCTTTTAGCGCTGCTAATTCCAATTTTTTATTTTACGCTGATCGATCATCATGTATATATAGGGTTGAAGAGCCTATTATGCCTGTTTAATTGCCAGGCTTAAAAAGGGACATGAAACCCAAAATCTTTCTTTCATGATTCAGATAAAGAATACAATTTAAAAAAAAATCAAATTTACATCTATTATCAAATTTGCTTCGTTCTCTTGCTATTCTTTGTTAAAGGGACATTAAACCCAATTTTTTTATTTCATTATTTAGATAAAGAATACAATTTTAAACAACATTCCAATTTACTTCTATTATCTAATTCGCTTAATTCTTTAGATATCTTTTGTTTAAGAAATAGCAATGCACATGGGTGAGCCAATCACACAAAGCATCAATTGCAGCCATCAATCAGCAGCTTCTGAGCCTATCTAGATGTGCTTTTCAGCATAGAATATCAAGAGAATGAAGCAAATTAGATAATAGAAGTAAATCAGAAAGTTGCTTAAAATTGCATGCTCTTTCTTAATCATGAAAGAAAACAAATTGGGCTTAATGTCCCTTTAAAGAGAGTGTGCACATGTCTAAAGCACTGCATGACAGGAGATAGTGCTGCCATCTAGTGGTCTTGATAATGTATAACATTGTTGCAAAACTGCTGCCATATAGGACTCGATTTACCAATCTCACAAGAACTTGCTCGCCGTAATTTATCAAGCAGCGGTCACCTGACTGCTGCTTCCTTAACCTCTTCGCCACCTCTAAGGTGGCGAAATTCAATCTCTGCGGTCGAGTCCGACCGAGGAGATTGACAGCTCCTGCCCCTGCGTGATTGGCTGTGCGCGGGCAGGGGGCGGGATTGCTCGTGTGCAATGTTGATTACCTGCGGGTAATTTCGCCCCGCCTCAGCTTTGATAAATCTAGACCATAGTACTGCAGACACTTGCATGCTCCTGAGCTGTTACACATTAGTCAAGTATTTTACATTTTCTAATGTTTCTCTAATTACTGCATTACTTATTTAATTTGTTAAACATTGTTTAATATTATAAAAAAACATAATGGTTATTTAACTTAGTAATATTGCTATTTTAACAATGTGAAATGTGAGTACTTTGGTAACAAATTAGAATTATTATAACAATAATATAAATGATTCTTAGGTAGATGCTTTTTTTAAAAAAAAATACACTATTTTAACAATTTGAAATGTGAATGCTTAAGTAACAAACTGGAAACTAAAACTATTACCAAAGTATTTCAAGTATTCTTTTTAAACTATTCTTTAATAATATATTTTAGTGTCGTTTCTAAGTGTTTCAATCATTATAGAAATGTTTATTTCATTTGTTTTAGGGAGGGATGCAATCATACAGGTATAATAATAATAATATACAAAGAAATGTTTCGTTAGATAATTACACCAAATAGTTATCTGTATAAATTTGAAATAACATCTCGCCTTTGACAAAGTTTGGACCAGCCGAGTAGCCGTAGTCAGCCTGAGATTTCCATGGCAACGCGTCTCTTCCTTCTGCATGGTTATTAGTAATATGTTTCCGCCCAGACACAGTAAGCCCAGTTTTTAGACGCGCTTCATTTGACTGATTCCTGGCGGAGTGACCGATGTTGTCCCATGTAAGTGATGTGCATGAAGAAAGTTTCCCGAACTCCAAAACAAAACTGTTTCTGTGTAATAATGAATATCAAAATAATAAGAAAGAATTGGAACTAAGGATCAAGATCTCATCATATTGGCTTTCAGTGGGGATTAACACCTAATGTGCTATGAGAATAGGGGTTTACGAAATATGCAACGCAACTTTAGGTTTTCATTATTTTCTTGCATTAAAGGGACCGTGAACATCTTGTGATTACAAGGCATTTGTGTCGTGTTGCTGTAATTAAAAATAAGCTATTTTTAGAGCCAAATTTTACGAAAAGGGGCAAACATAAATAATGAAAGTATATTGCTAAGTTGTTTCTCATGCATAACTAGACCCTTACTGTTTTTGTGTAATAAAAAATAAATAAATACTCCTTTGTGCAATAAAAAACAAAACTGTAGCTCTTTCGATATTGAGTTGTTGGTGGAAATGTAAATGTTCACTAGATCTGACTTCAATTTGTCTGTATGTAATAGAAAAATATATCATTACTTTAGATCCATATTGCAAAGTAGATTGTTTCCAGCTATCTACTGTCCTAGATGGAAAATACTGTAAAAAAACTCAATCATATGAGTAAAGTGGAGCTCTCTAAGGGGAGGATCACTCTATTACTTGTTTTATTATACTGTATATATATATATATATTTATTTTTTCTTTTTACCAATTCTGATGTAGCTGCAGTCAAGTAATGGATAAACAGCTGTCAATGCAATGCAGTCTGAGGAGTGAATACAGACACACAGTCGTTGGAAATCAGACATTTGATATAAAAAGTCCATTAAAACAAACTGATTTACATTCCAACGAACATTCCACAACATGTGACACATTGGATCTAAGTAAGAAAAACCTAACTTATCTTAGTGAAGACCTTTACAAAAGCGACTTTTGTATAAAGGTAAGTTAGTACATTTTTATACATTTAAAAAATGTTTATCTTAATTGTGTTTAACAGTGTACATTGTTATTAAAATGTATGAATCCTGAGTAGATATTATGTAGGTCTTAGGTTCAGTTCAGCCTGCATCACTAGCATTGGCTCTCTGTTGTTTTTGACCCATCAGTAATCAAAGCATCCTGCTAGGAAACTATACAATTATTATAAGCTCTCAAATTGAAATATATGCATACAAATGACTTACAATAAACATGTAGAGACGGCCATAAATCTTAAAGGAACATAAACTCCGTATTGCATTACATTAATATACCAAACGTGAAATGTTTTTGAATGCATTAAGGGGCACACAACTCATATTATATTATAAAGACTAACTAAAGGACCCATAAATACAGTAGAATGATATATTCAGCAAACCAATAATAAAAAGACAAAACAATCACACTTACTCTGAATTTCAAATAAGCAGTAGATTATTTTCTGACACATGCACATATATACTTTGAACTCTTGCACATGCTCAGTAGTAGCTGGTGCCTCAGAAAGTGTGCATATAAAAAGATTGGGCCCATTTTGATAATGGTAGTACTTTGATTTCATGCTCTATCTGAATCATAAAAGTTAAATCTTGACTTTAGTGTCCCTTTAATGTATTTAGGGGTTTCCATAGGGTAATGCAAGTAGGAAGTGAAAAAAATGTTTGCGCTATTGCTGCCTTCACTTAGTCCTTGCTTTAAACAGTGGAGGGGGATATCTTCTGCTTCAGAATGAAATAACAAAATGGGTGGTAGGGTACAGACAAATGGGGGCTATTTTTAATGAAGATTACTAGTAGTACCCTATGGAAACCTCTTAAATGTTTACAATCATGTTTTTACACCTTGTTTGCTGCAATTGTTTTGTAATAGCCACCCCCCCTCCTGTGCCTTATTCAGAGGAACCAGTGCAGACTTGTAGACATATATAGCCACTTCCCACTATCATTGTTTGCATTTCCTTATTGAATGACCCCTGCTGAGCACAATTAGGGACAAATAAATAGCAGGGTTAGCCGCCATGTATAAGGTTTCCAGAGACAGAAAAAAAGGGTCAAAATAAAACTTCAAAACTAGGGAATGGGGAATAAAGGGATTATCCATCTTTTAAAACAGTAGGAATTCTGGTGTAGACTGTCCCTTTAAAAAGATAGATAATCCCTTTATTACCCATTTCTCCAGTTTTGCACAGCCAACACGGTTATATTAATATCATTTTTACCTCTGTGATTACTTTGTATCTAAGCCTCTGCAGACTTCCCCCTTATTTCAGTTCTTTTCACAGACTTGCATTTTAGCCAACCAATGCGGACTCCTAGGTAACTCCATGTGCATGAGCTCAATAATATCTATATGGCACACATGAACTAACACCCTCTTGTTGTGAAAAACTGTCAAAATGCGTTCAGATAAAAGGCGGCCTTCAAGGGCTTAGAAATTAGCATATGCACCTACCTAGGTTTAGCTTTCAACTCAGAATACCAAGAGAACAAAGCAAAATGTATGTTGTTAAAAATTACATTCCCTATCTGAATCATGAAAGTTAATTTTTTTGACTAGACTGTCCCTTTTGAGGGATTTAAAAAAAAAAACCCCAACATATTTATCTTTCATGATTCAGATAGAGAATACAATTTTATAGAGTTTCCGCTTTACTTATATTATCAAACTGTTCTCATGTTCTTTATTGAAAAGGTATCTAGATAGCTAGTGTGCACATGCCTGAAGCACTACATGACAGGAAATAGTGCTGCCATCTAGTGCTCTTGCTAATGTATAACATTGTTGCCAAACTGCTGCCATATAGGGCTGCAGACTCATGCACACTCCTGTACTTTACCTTCTGGCTTTTCAACAAAGGATACAAAGAAAACAAAGACAATTTTATAATAGCTGGGAAAAATCTGACGTGCATTCTATGGCCGCGGCAACATTTAGGGCTGGTCTACAAGTTTTCCAGGGCTGTTTTTTATTCCCAGTCCGGGAATCAGTTTTCAGTGGCTCTAACCCAGGGGTATCAAGCTCAATGTATCTGGGGACCACTGGTTAAAGGGCCATAATACCCAAATGTTTAAACACTTGAAAGTGAGGCAGCATAGCTGTAAAAAGCTGACTAGAAAATATCACCTGAATATCTCTATGTAAAAAAGAAAGATATTTTACCTCAAAAGTTCCTCAGTAGCCACCTCCCATTGTAAAGGATTTCTAAGCAACAAATCAGTATGTCTGTCCTGGGACAGCTAAGGGAGTGAGCTTCGTGCACTCTCATATTATTTCACCAATCGGGTAAAGGAAGCTTACTATGAAATCTCATGAGAGTTAAGTCAAATCTCATGAGATCACAGTAAGAGTTCATGACCTCAGCACTGCTGATGCTGATTGGCTGCTGTTCATTTCTTCATTTTTTTTTTATTTTTACCTGCAGCTGGGAGCAGCTGAGTATAACTTTTTACACAGAACTTACTCTGCTGAGCTAATGAAATTGTGAGGTAAAATATCTTCCTTTTTTACATAGAGATGCTCAGGTGATATTTTCCTGTGAGCTTTTTACAGTTATACTGCATCAGTTTCAAGTGATTTAGCATATGAGTATTATGTCCCTTTAAGTGTTCTTCTCCCATGGGGGCCTCTTAAACTGAGTAAGTGCTCCAGAACTGGATATACTAAACTGGAATTGACATTTAACTAAGTAGTAGTGTATGGTGTGAGTTGTAGCCCACAATAGAAATACTCAGTTGGCTATATTTATCTTGTGAGTGAAGTGATCATTCTGGAACTGTATAACAACGTAAAAAGTGACATTTATCCAAGCAGTGCATGGTGGGAGTCTACACTGGACACTTGCCTTTATAATCATCTTGTGAGTGCCTATATAGAACATCAACAAGTTACACCTCTTAGAGCCACAAAAAAAACTGACAGCCAAAATAAATTGTTTACCTATTAAACAAGGGAGGACCAAATTAAACTATCTTGAGGGCCGCATATGGCCCTGGGGCCGGTACTTTGAGATCACTGCTCTAACCACTTTTGGATGCTTTAGTGGAAGCAGATGGTATCACAAAATTTGTATTTGACCACAGGATGAAAAACACCTTTTTTTAAATGGCATGCTGTTTATATATACTGTAAATAGCTTCTGTATAGTCTTCAAATGCAGCAAGTTTATTTGTCCTATGCTTTTACCATCAAGCCTTTCTCTTTCCAGAGTAAATATTTGTTATGAACCATTTATTTATCTAAGGAATTGGATGTTTTTCAAATGTACAGTGACTGATGCAGAATGGAGGTTATGAATGGAAAATATTCCTCTCTATAATCCCTTTAGAAAAAAAAGATGTTATTGATATTTAGTAAAATGTTGTAAGAATCTTGTAGACAGAAATATCATTATAGATTTTATTTCTTCACTTCAGAATATCCATTTACAAGGAAATGCTTTGTGCTGTCTTCCCGAGGATTTCTTTCAACAACTGCCATATCTTGTATGGTTAGATCTTCGTTATAATAAAATTACAAGTCTGCCCTCTGCAATTGGAGAACACAGGTACTGTTTTTAAACACTGTTATAGATTCTTTACACTAATAGACTACTGCAAATATTGCTTATATTATATAAACTTTATTTGTAAGCAGCTAAATCTGTAAATACAACAGCACGGGGATATTTGTGACAATGTATGAATGGGTGTTCCTTACAGCTGATATTTATGTATAAAGAGAGAATGTCTCCAGATAGGCAGCTCTGCATATCTGAAATCAAAATGGATCACAGTGTTTTTTTGTTGTTGTTTCTTTGAAGCATTGATGTTCTGGTTCTGAATGAACCAACTTTTTTGGTGGTTGTTCTTTCTTTCAGCCAGTTAGCAGGGACATTAAAGGATCACTCAATGCAGTAGATTTGCATAATCAACAAATGCAAGATAACAAGACAATGCAATAGCACTTAGTCTGAACTTCAAATGAGTAGCAGATTTTTTTCTGACAAATTTCAAAGTTATGTCTTTTTCCACTCCCCCTGTACCATGTGAGAGCCATCAGCCAATCACAAATGCATACACGTACCATGTGACAGCCATCAGCCATTCACAAATGCATACACACTTATTCTTGCACATGCTCAGTAGGAGCTGGTGACTCAAAAAGTTAAAATATAAAAAGACTGTGCACATTTAGTTAATGGAAGTAAATTGGAAAGTTGTTTAAAATGGCATGCTCTATCTGAATAATGAAAGTTTAATTTTGATTGAGTGTCCCTCAATGTAGTAGAATTGCATAATTAACAAGTACATAATAAAAAAAGACAATGCAATAGCACTAATTCTGAATTTCAAATAAGCAGTAGATTTATTTCTGACAAATTTATTTTTTTCTCCCAATTTCCGGCCCCCTGTATCATGTGACAGACATCAGCCAATCACAGACTAGTATACGTATACCCTGTGAGCTTGTGCACATGCTCAGTAGGATCTTCCTCCCCAGAAAGTGTAAATATAAAAAGACTGTGTGCAAAATTTGATAATGGAAGTAAATTGGAAAGTGTCTAAAAACTGCACACCCTGTCTGAATCATAATACTTTATTTTGACTCTTTAAAAACACCAAAAGGAAGAGTTCTGTATTTAAAGCAAAGATTAGCCTGAGCGGACAATAAACTAAATAAAAATATATATTGGATTATTTGCTTCCACACTGAAAAAATAAGTGAAGCTTCAGTGTTAATAAAGCAACAGCCGCCATCTTGTAACCCAGTTTTCATTCTCTACTAAAACCAATTGGGGCAGTTTTAAAGTCAATAGAGTGTGCAGCCAATGGCTGTTTGGAATATAACAATTTTAAGTCTGGAATATGCATTTTATACATTTTACAAGCATTTGAAAGATCATTTTAGAATTAAATTACAGTAAAAGGGCACAAAACTGACACATTTGGGTTTTGTGCTGCCCTTGTCGCTCTAGGGCAGCCACCAATCACCAGCTAGCTCCAAGTAGTGTAGGATGTGTACTTGAATCAAGCACGTTTCATTTTGACTTTATTTTTTACATTTCTTCTCATATTTTCCCTTGGTCAGTGATATAATTTGATGTCCTGTATATGGTCTAAACTATGATCTGTAAGTGACCCTAACATATTAAATACAGTAGATAACCAGTGAACAAATAGAGTTAGATCATATTCCTGTTGTATGTGGCAGGAGGAATAGAAATCTTCATTAACCTCCTCAGTGCAAAGGAAGACACAGTGTTGTCTCACTTTCACTGTTGTGTACGGAGGACAATACTGTATCATCCTCTGTTGACTGCTTTTTCTCATTCATAGGTGGTAGAATAAAGAAGGACCGAGATCCAAATCACGGGCGAGATTACATATGCGGCGCAGGCTTTAGCGCAACTGCTGAAATCCCTGCCGCCCGTAATTTTCACCTCGCACATCGGGGAATCACATAAACCCCGCCAGCAGTTCATAAAGTGCCTTAAGTCGGATAAACTAGCAATGTCCAGAAATGTGCGTAAATACACATTTCCTGGAGTCGCCAGTGACTTAAGGCACTTTAGAAACTGACGGCGCCTAAAAAAAAATAAATCATTTTTAAATCTCCTGTAAAAGTCTAACCCGCCTCCCAAAAATAAACCCGACACGTAAAACCCCCTAAATCCACAATCCCCCCACATCACAACTAATAATAAAAGTATTAACCCCTAAACCAACAACACCCCACAACGCAATATGCCTAATTAAACTATTAACCCCTAATCCGCCATTCACCCACATTGTGATCTACCTAATAAATGTATTAACCCCTAATCCGCCATTCACCCACATGGCAAACTACCTAGAACATGTATTAACCCTTAAACCCCCACATCACAAAGTAACTAACTTTTGAACCCCTAAACCGCCAAACCCCCACATCGCAATTAACCTAATTAATCTATTTACTCCTAAACTGCCAACCCCCCACAATGCAAATAACTAATTTAATTACTAAGCCCACTAACCTAAAACCTCCTAAATGAACCCCAAATTACATAAAATACTATATTACAATTAAAATAAAAAATTCTAATAGTACTTAAAAAAAACTACAATTAAATTAATCTAAAATTACAAAAAATTAAAAAAAGTCTAACATTACAGAAAATAATAAACCAAATTATCAAAAATAAAAAAAATAAACCTAATCCCTACGAAAATAAAAAAGCATTCCCCCCAAAATAAAAACACCCCCTAATCTAAACTAAACTACCAATAGCCATTAAAAGTGCCTTTTGTAGGGCATTGCCCTAATTTAAACAGCTCTTTTACATTTAAAAAAAAAGTTCCCCCTAACAGTAAAATACCCCAGCACCCACCAAACTCCCCAAAATAAAAAAAACTAACACTAAAAACCTAAGCTACCCATTGCCCCTAAAAGGGAATTTGTATGGGCATTGCCCTTAAAGAGGCATTCAGCTCTTTTACTGCCCTTAAAAGGGCATTCAGCTCTTTTACCGCTCAATAAAATCCCTAATCTAAAAAATAACTCCCCCCAAATATAAAAAAAAAAAGCTTAAGTCTAACTCCCAGATTGGTAATCATGGTTCCTTAAGTCCGGTGGTGAATTCTGCTTCCTATCGGCGACATCTTCTTCCATCGCAGCGATCTCTTCTATCTTCATCAAGGATCGCGTAACTGAAGACCGGCGACAGCGGAACCATGGAGCATGGAGGATCCTCTTCGTACGATCACCGCCGTACACTGAATATTGAATCCAAGTTACGCTTTTAAATTATATTCAGTGTACGGCGGTGATTGTACAAAGAGGATCCTCCACCCTCCATGGCTCTGTGGTCGCCGGTCTTCAGTTCCGCGGTCCTAGATGAAAATAGAAGATGTCGCCGGTTGGAAGAAGACTTCACCGCTGGACTTCAGGAACCGCGAGTACCTATCTATTTTTTAGATTAGGGATTTTATTGGGCGGTAAAAGAGCTGAATGCCCTTTAAAGGGCAATGTCCATACAAATGCCCTTTTAGGGGCAATGGGTAGCTTAGGTTTTTTAGTGTTAGTTTTTTTTTATTTTGCGGGGGGTTTACTGTTAGGAGGAACTTAAGTTTTTTTATGTAAAAGAGCTGTTTAACTTAGGACAATGCCCTACAAAAGGCCCTTTTAAGGGCTATTGGTAGTTTAGTTTAGATTAGAGGTGTTTTTATTTTGGGGGGATTTTTTATTTTCATAGGGATTAGGTTTAATTTTTTTTATTTTTGATAATTTGGTTTATTATTTTCTGTAATGTTAGACTTTTTTATTTTTGTAATTTTAGATTAATTTAAACTTAGTTTTTTATTTATAAAGTAATCAGGTTTTTTATTTTAATTGTAATTAGTATTTTTTAATTTTAGGTAATTGGGGTTAATTTTGGGGGTGTTAGGTTAGGGGGCTTAGTAATTAGTAAATTGCGTTGGGGTTTGGCGGTTTAGGGGTTAATATACTTTATTAGGTAGTTTGCAATATGGGTGAATGGCAGATTAGGGGTTAATAGTTTATTTAGGCATATTGCGATCTGGGGGTTTGACGGATTAGGGGTTAATGTACTTTCTTAGGTAGTGGGCGAATGGCGGATTAGGGGTTAATAGTTTAATTAGGCATATTCCGATGTGGGTGTTCGGCGGATTAGGGGTTAATATACTTTATTAGTTATTGCTGTAGGGGATTGCGGTTGACAGGTAGATATTGTGCATGTGTTAGTTTATATTTTCAGGGAGTTACGATGCTCACATTTTTAGCGTAAGGCTTGCTGCGTCTGCCTATGTGTGGCGAGGTTAAAATTGAGTAAAATTTCTCTATTTTCGCCGCGTAAGTCCTTGCGCTGAATATGTGATACCAATTTACGACGCGGTTCTATGTTAGCTTATGGGAGTAAAATTAGCGGGCGACGGGTGAAATATACACACCGCATTTAAATGCGGTGCCGTATATGTGATAGCAAACCCGAACTAAACACCAGCATCGCCAGCTTTTGCGGGCAACGCCACATATGTAATCTCGCCCCACATTCTTAGTATCAGCATTATGATTACTCAGTGTTCTCCACATGACCTATTTAATGGACACACCACCCTGCTTAATTTAAAAAAACAACTGGCTAAAATTTAAGCCAATGTTAAGCTAAAATGAACTAATATTAAAGGGACATGAAACCCAGCTTTCCAATTTACTTCAATTATCAAATTTGCTTCATTCTCTTGGTATCATGTGTTGAATAATTAGCAGTGCAGCACTGGAAGCTAGTTAACACATTGGGTGAGCCAATAACATGAGGCATAAATGTGCATCCACCAATCAGCAGCTCCCGAGCCTACATAGGTATCCTTTTCAACAAAGTATACCAAGAGAACAAAACAAATTAGATAATAGAAATAAATTAAAAACTTGATTAAAATAGCATTCTCTATCTGAATCATGAAAGAAAAAAATTGGGTTTATGTCCCTTTCATTTTTTATTTTTTTTTAACAGATTACCATTAAATCACTTTATGTTAAATTATGCATTTCATGTGTGCTTTGGATATCTTAAGTAACATTTAGAAATAAAAGAAGATGTTATAATATTGCAAAATGTACCCACAAATCAGCAAGCGCTATACAAGGTGCTGAACCAAAAATGGGCTGGCTGGTAAGCTTATACATTCCTGCTTTTTCAAATAAAGATACCAAGAAAATAAAGACGCTTTGATAATTGGAGTAAATTAGAAAGTTGCTTAAAATTGCATGCTTTATCTGAATCATGAAATAAATAAATTGGGTTCAGTGTCCCTTTAAGCACAGCAAACAGGCTTTCATGTAGCATGATACATCATATAATATATATTTATGTACAGGTAGCCCTCAGTTTACGCCGGGGTTAGGTTCCAGAAGGAATGGTTGTAAATTGAAACCCAGTTTATAATGTAAGTCAATGGGAAGTGAGGGAGTTAGGTTCCAGGCCCCTCTCAAAATTGTCATAAGTAACACCTAATACATTATTTTTAAAGCTTTAAAATGAAGACTTTAAATGCTAAACAGCATTATAAACCTAATAAAATAATCACACAACACAGAATATATCATTAAACTAAGTTAAATGAACAAAAACATTTGCTAAACAGCATTATAAACCTAATAAAATAATCACACAACACAGACTTTACTTGCATTTTTCTGCAAACAGTTCTTTCTATGCATTCTAATCGGGACTGATTTATAGACAGGAAAATTGTGTTCCTTTGCAAGCTGCTCTATAGCTCAGGTCTGGTTAAACTGATTAATTTCAGCTTGATTGGCTTGCATATCTTTGCTGCAACACAAGCGGACAGCTCCACCTACTGGCTATTTTAATCAATGCACTGCTTCTCAATGCTTTTCAATAGCAGTCACATGACTGAAAAAAAAGGTTGTTATTCTGAAACGGTGTAAATTGAACCGTTGCAAACCGAGGGCCACCTGTATTTATTTATTATATTAATGTTATCCGGTTCTAGGTTTTAATTTTAAAAACTTGTGAGATACGTTGCTGGGTGCCATTCATTTTTTTCTAATGGAAATAGACATTTTGCAGAATAATAATTTTATGTTTTTGAATATAATAATAATTTTATGTTCTGAATATGTTTAAGGCAGCTGCAATATCTCCTCTTGGAAGGAAACCCGTTGCAAGCATTACCTATTGAACTTGGTAAGAATTTGTTATACTGTGAGCAATTAAATAGAAACTTTGACTGAGATTGACTCTTCTTAATAAGGGAAGTGGTCGGTGGAGTTTGACCATTGAAAAACAATTGAAGCAAACAAGGTTAATCTGTTCTAATGTAGTCCAAATTGCTGATATCTGTCTATTTATCTATCTTTCTACCTATCTATCTGTTAGATAGTGTATCTGTCTATCTGTCGGTTGTCTGTTCAAGACCCTCCATTTTCTATAATGTACGTCTCATTATTCTTCATGTAACAATTGTTAAAGGTACATAAAGGAGCAAAAAAGAAAATGCTCTGTGTTTATAGCACTTTATGATTGCACTATTGCAATAATAATTTATTATCAAAATTGAAAAGTAGTAATTTGAAAAGTCTCTAAAAGCTACATGTTTGTCTGAACCATGTAACTTTTAAAGGGGCAGTGTACTCCAATATTTTCTCCCCTTTAATGTGTTCCCAATTATCCATTTTACCTACTGGAGTGTATACAATTGTTTACAAATCGCTTCCTCACCTTTATTTTCTCATTTGAAATACTTGATTTTGCCTATACCTATACTGAACATTTCTGAACATATTTTCTGGTTACAAAAATACAAAAAACATGTAAACTAGAAGGTTTAGATAATATAATCGGGGGTGAAAGAAGTACTAAAATGTAAATTTTTCATTGTTCTTTCTATATATTGGTGTTTGAGTAAACAGTGACAAATAAGATAAGGAATACTTTTTGTAAATAACTAGACAGGTAAGCTAACTAGGTATGCTCTCAATATAAGCGAAGCCAATTTCATTGGGTTGTGGTTTCATTTTGCTGCAACAGCTATTTCATATAAAAGCATACCTAAAGGAGATATTTCTAATACATTTTAAACTCTGCAGCTGGTACATACTTTCTGAAAGTAGCAGGTAGCTGCACAAGTTTAAGTAAAATTGTTTGACGTAATTGTGAAGAAGCTTTAAACTAGTTTAAATCTCAATAAAAGCACTCATAGATCTTTGCAAATTCCATTTACTAAGAGGTGAATGTTGATGGCAGCGTTTTCCCCCTGCTTGCTATATGTGTTTAGCAGTTGAGATTAATTGCAGCCATTTTCTAAGCTGCTGAGCATGAATGTTTGGTAATGCATTTTGACAATTGTGTTTCTCTACATATAACTTTACTTATAGACGGCTGTCTAAAATTAGTTCATTCTGTAACAGTTACATTGTATTTTCTTCCATTACTGAAAGAAAATGAGGACAAAAATTGTTTCAAAATAATTCTAGTAAACATATCTTTTTTGTTTTAATGGGATGTTATCTTAGGGTTTAAAAAAACTCGTTGAAACACTTGAAAGTGATGCAGTATAGCTGTAGAAACCTGACTAGAAATATCACCTGAACTTCTCTATGTAAAAAGGAAGATATTTTACCTCAAAATTTCCTTATTTCCCTACTCAGTTTAACCCCTTAACGACCAGTGTCTTCCCCTGTACGACGCTGGTCGTTATGTCCTTAAGGACCAGCGACATACCCTGTACATCACTGCAGTCCTGGGTTTCTCTCTGCCGACATCTCGCTCAAAATAGCGAGATGGCTCTATTTCTGCATGCCCCATGAGTGGGGCACTGCAGAAATAGATTTGCAGAGTTACCGAAAGTAGTGTCTATTACACAGAGTTAAAATAAAATTAGTGTATACTATCCCTTTAATTAAAATGCAATCACAGAAAAATGATTACCCTTTTCCAGATTTTTGTAACGGTTCTTATTTTAAGATGTGCACTTTACCTATAAGATGTACTTTAAATGTTTAATTTTCCTTTAAGCTTGTTGAAGCTGTAATGCAGCAGTAGTTGTCTGGGTTGGATATTGATGTCTCTAAAGCTTGTGGGGCTAGGCACTTTCTAATCTCAGTGGTTTAATGAGAAGTTATCCAGCTGAAGACAAGACATGGATGAAACGTTCTATCTCTACACTGCATGCAGCCTCCACTAGCACACATTAAATAATGTTTGTGCATGAACCAGGGTACTGTAGTGCCCCATTCAATTGCACCCCATGCCTATCAAGACCACTTTTATACCGCACATGGAGGCATGAGGTTATACTAAATCATGTGACTTTGATCTTGTTGTATTTCCCTACTGGCTGGCCCTATTGAACAGTATTTCTGGATCCATTTTCCTCTTACATTTTATTGATTGTGTTATGACATAAAACAAAATTTATGCTTACCTGATAAATTTATTTCTCTTGTGGTGTATCCAGTCCACGGATTCATCCATTACTTGTGGGATATTCTCCTTCCCAACAGGAAGCTGCAAGAGGATCACCCACAGCAGAGCTGTCTATATAGCTCCTCCCCTAACTGCCACTCCCAGTCATTCGACCGAAGACAATCAAGAGAAAGGAGAAACTATAGGGTGCAGTGGTGACTGTAGTTTAAAAAATAAATAACACCTGCCTTAAAATGACAGGGCGGGCCGTGGACTGGATACACCACAAGAGAAATAAATTTATCAGGTAAGCATAAATGTTGTTTTCTCTTGTAAGGTGTATCCAGTCCACGGATTCATCCATTACTTGTGGGATACCAATACCAAAGCTATAGGACATGGATGAAGGGAGGGACAAGGCAGGCGCTTAAACGGAGGGCACCACTGCCTGTAAGACCTTTCTCCCAAAAACAGCCTCCGAAGAAGCAAAAGTATCAAATTTGTAGAATTTAGAAAAGGTATGAAGCGAAGACCAAGTCGCCGCCTTACAAATCTGTTCAACAGAAGCCTCATTTTTAAAAGACCATGTGGAAGCTATTGCTCTAGTGGAATGAGCTGTAATTCTCTCAGGAGGCTGCTGGCCAGCAGTCTCGTAAGCAAAGCGGATTATGCTTCTTAACCAAAAAGAAAGAGAAGTTGCCGAAGCCTTTTGGCCTCTCCTCTGTCCAGAGTAAACCACAAACAAAGCAGATGTTTGACAAAAATCTTTAGTGGCTTGTAAATAGAATTTTAAAGCATGGGCCACATCAAGATTGTGTAATAGACGTTCCTTCTTTGAAGAAGGATTAGGACATAGTGAAGGAACAACAATCTCCTGATTGATATTCTTATTAGATACCACCTTAGGAAGAAACCCAGGTTTGGTACGCAACACTATCTTATCAGCATGGAAAATGAGATAAGGAGAATCACATTGTAAAGCCGATAACTCCGAAACTCGTCGAGCCGAGGAGATAGCTACCAAAAACAGTACTTTCCAAGACAACAGCTTGATATCTATGGAATGCAAAGGTTCAAACGGAACCCCTTGAAGAACTTTAAGAACTAAATTTAGACTCCATGGCGGAGCAACAGGTTTAAACACAGGCTTGATTCGAACTAAAGCCTGACAAAACGCCTGAACGTCTGGAGTATTAGCCAGACGCTTGTGCAAAAGAATAGACAGAGCAGAAATCTGTCCCTTTAAGGAACTAGCCAACAATCCCTTCTCCAATCCTTCTTGGAGAAAAGATAATATTCTAGGAATCCCGACCTTACTCCATGAGTAACCCTTGGATTCGCACCAATGAAGATATTTACACCATATCTTATGATAGATTTTCCTGGTAACCGGCTTTCGAGCCTGAATTAAGGTATCAATGACCGTTTCAGAGAAACCACGCTTTGATAAAATCAAGTGTTCAATCTCCAAGCAGTCAGACGCAGAGAAATTAGGTTTGGATGCTTGAAAGGACCCTGAAGTAGAAGGTCCTGCCTCAGCGGCAGGGTCCATGGTGGACAGGATGACATGTCCACCAGGTCTGCATACCAAGTCCTGCGTGGCCACACAGGCGCTATCAAAATCACCGAAGCTCTCTCCTGCCTGATCTTGGCAATCAGACGAGGGAGCAGAGGAAACGGTGGAAACACATAAGCCAGGTTGAAGGACCAAGGCGCTGCTAGAGCATCTATCAGCGTTGCCTTGGGGTCCCTGGACCTGGTCCCGTAACAAGGAAGCTTGGCGTTCTGCCGAGACGCCATGAGATCCACTTCTGGTTTGCCCCAAAGTTGAATCAACTGAGCAAATACCTCCGGATGGAGTTCCCATTCTCCCGGATGAAAAGTCTGCCGACTTAGAAAATCCGCCTCCCAGTTCTCGACACCTGGGATATGGATAGCTGTTAGATGGCAAGAGTGAACCTCTGCCCATAGAATTATCTTTGAAACCTCCATCATTGCTAGGGAACTCCTTGTTCCTCCCTGATGGTTGATGTAGGCTACAGTCGTGATATTGTCCGACTGAAATCTGATGAACCTGACCCCAGCTAGCTGAGGCCACGCCTGAAGAGCATTGAAAATCGCTCTTAGTTCCAGAATGTTTATCGGAAGGAGTGCCTCCTCCTGAGTCCACGAGCCCTGAGCCTTCAGGGAGTTCCAGACTGCACCCCAGCCCAGAAGGCTGGCATCTGTTGTTACTATAGTCCAATCTGGCCTGCGGAAGCTCATCCCTTTGGACAGATGGACCTGACATAGCCACCAAAGAAGAGAATCCCTGGTTTCTTGATCCAGATTTAGTAGAGGGGACAAATCTGTGTAATCCCCATTCCCTGACTGAGCATGCAAAGTTGCAGCGGTCTGAGATGTAGGCGGGCAAACGGTACTATGTCCATTGCCGCTACCATTAAACCGATTACTTCCATACACTGAGCCACTGAAGGACGAGAAGTGAAATAAAGAACACGGCAAGAGTCTAGAAGTTTTGACAATCTGGCCTTCGTTAGGTAAATCTTCATTTCTACCGAATCTATCGGAGTCCTTAGGAATGAAACTCTTGTTAGAGGTGATAGAGAACTCTTTCCTTCGTTCACCTTCCACCCATGGGACTTCAGAAATGCCAGAACAATGTCCGTATGGGACCTTGTGATTTGAAAAGTCCCCGCCTGTATTAGAATGTCGTCTAAGTAAGGGGCTACTGCTATACCCCGCGGCCTTAGGACTGCTTGGAGGGACCCTAGAACCTTGGTAAAGATTCTTGGTGCCGTGGCCAACCCGAAGGGAAGAGCCACAAACTGGTAGTGCCTGTCTAGAAAGACAAACCTGAGAAAACAATGATGATCTTTGTGTATCGGGATGTGAAGATAAGCATCCTTTAAGTCTACGGTAGTTATATATTGACCCTCCTGGATCATAGGAAGGATGGTTCGAATAGTCTCCATCTTGAAGGATGGGACTCTGAGAAATTTGTTTAAGATCTTGAGATCTAAGATTGGTCTGAATGTTCCCTCTTTCTTGGGAACCACAAACAGATTTGAATAGAAGCCCTGCCCCAGTTCCTCCTTTGGAACTGGGTGGATCACTCCCATAACTAGGAGGTCTCGAACACAATGTAAGAATGCCTCTCTCTTTATCTGGTTTACAGATAAATGTGAGAGATTAAATCTCCCTTTTGGGGGAGAGGTTTTGAATTCCAGAAGATAACCCCTGGACATCTCTTGTCCAAGCCTGGGCGAAGAGAGAGAGTCTGCCCCCTACTAGATCCGTTTCCGGATCGGGGGCTGCTCCTTCATGCTGTCTTAGAGGCAGCAGCTGGCTTTTTGGCCTGTTTCCCCTTGTTCCAAGCCTGGTTAGGTCTCCAGACCGGCTTAGACTGGGCAAAAGTTCCCTCTTGCTTTGTGTTAGAGGAAGTTGAAGCTGCGCCACTCTTGAAGTTTCGAAAGGGCCGAAAACTAGACTGTTTGGTCCTTAATTTGTTGGACCTGTCTTGAGGAAGGGCGTGACCTTTTCCTCCAGTGATGTCAGAAATGATCTCCTTCAGTCCAGGCCCGAATAGGGTCTGTCCTTTGAAGGGAATGTTGAGAAGTTTAGACTTTGAAGTCACGTCAGCTGACCAGGATTTAAGCCATAGCGCCCTACGCGCCTGAATAGCAAAACCTGAATTTTTAGCCATTAGCTTGGTTAAATGAACAACAGCATCAGAAACAAATGAATTGGCTAGCTTAAGGGCCCTAAGCTTGTCAAAAATATCTTCCAACAGGGTTTCAACCTGTAGAGCCTCCTCTAGAGACTCAAACCAGAAAGCCGCAGCAGCAGTGACTGGGGCAATGCATGCAAGAGGCTGGAGAATAAATCCTTGTTGAATAAAAATTTTCTTAAGGTAACCCTCTAATTTTTTGTCCATTGGATCTAGAAAAGCACAACTGTCCTCGACAGGGATAGTGGTACGCTTAGCTAGAGTAGAAACTGCTCCCTCCACCTTAGGGACCGTCTGCCACAAGTCCCGTGTAGCGGCGTCTATAGGAAACATCTTTTTAAAAACAGGAGGGGAGAGAACGGTACACCTGGTCTATCCCATTCCTTAGTAATAATTTCAGAAAACCTCTTAGGGATTGGAAAAACATCAGTGTAAGTAGGTACTGCATAGTATTTATCCAATCTACATAATTTCTCTGGGACTACAATAGCGTCACAGTCGTCCAGAGTTGCTAAAACCTCCCTGAGCAATATGCGTAGGTGCTCAAGCTTAAATTTAAATGTAGACATATCAGAATCAGGTTGAAGTATCTTCCCTGAATCAGAAAAATCACCCACAGATTGAAGCTCCCCTGCTTCAGCTTCAGTACATTGTGAGGGTGTAGCAGACATAGCCACTAAAGCGTCAGAGAGCTCTGTATTTATTCTAGTCCCAGAGCTGTCTCGCTTTCCTTGCAATCCTGGCAGTTTAGATAATACCTCTGTAAGGGTATGATTCATAACTGCTGCCATGTCTTGCAAGGTATACGCAATGGGCGCGCTAGATGTACTTGGCGTCCCCTGAGCGGGAGTTATAGGTTCTGACACGTGGGGAGCGTTAGGCGGCATAACTTCGCCCTTGTCAATTTCTTCTGGTGATAAATTTTTTAAAGCCAGAATATGGTCTTTGTAATCTATAGTAAAATCAGTGCATTTGGTACACATTCTAAGAGGGGGTTCCACAATGGCTTCTAAACATAATGAACAATGAGTTTCCTCTATGTCAGACATGTTTAAACAGACTAGTAATGAGACCAGCAAGCTTGGAAAACACTTTAATAACTGTGAACAAGCAAAAAATAAAAACGGTACTGTGCCTTTAAGAGAAAAAACACAATCACAGAAACTGCAAAACAGTGAAAAAAGCAGTAATTTTTACGAAATTTTTACAGTGTGTATAATACACTGAAATAGCATTGCACCCACTTGCAAATGGATGATTAACCCCTTAGTTTCAAAACCGGATCAAAAAAATGATATAACCGTTTTTAAACAGTCACAACCAACTGCCACAGCTCTACTGTGGCTCCTACCTGCCCATACAACGACTTTGGAAGGCACAAAAACCCTTTAGAGAGGTCCTATATGTTCAGGGAACTCCTTCAGGGAAGCTGGATGTCTCAAGCTGCAAAACTAGTGCGCAATTAAGGCGCGAAAATAGGCCCATCCCAACATGTACTCACAGTGAGAGGGCCTTAAAAAACTATCCCTAGGCAAAATCTAGTCAGCCATGTGGAAAAACTGGGCCCCAGAATAAAGTTTTATCACCATTTGTAAAAAAACGTTTATATACATCAATCAAACGTTATATCTGTTCAGTAATGAGAGTAAATAACAAAAATATTACCCTTTACAGCAAGCATGATACCAGTCGTTATTAAATCACTGTAATCAGGCTTACCTTAAATAAATCAGGCACTGTCAGCATTTTCTAGCTTATCATCTCTAGAAAAATTTAAAACTGCACATACCTCAGAGCAGGTAATCCTGCACGCTATTCCCCCAGCTGAAGTTACCCATCTCTTCAGTTATGTGTGAGAACAGCAGTGGATCTTAGTTACAAACCGCTAAGATCATCAAAAATCTCAGCAGACTCTTCTTCAACTTTCTGCCTGAGGCTAAAATAGTACAACTCTGGTACCATTTGAAAATAATAAACTTTTGATTGAAGATAAACTACATTAATGCACCACATCTCTCTAGCTACTTCCCTTGTCGAGAGCTGCAAGAGAATGACTGGGAGTGGCAGTTAGAGGAGGAGCTATATAGACAGCTCTGCTGTGGGTGATCCTCTTGCAGCTTCCTGTTGGGAAGGAGAATATCCCACAAGTAATGGATGAATCCGTGGACTGGATACACCTTACAAGAGAAACAGAGTTTTTAGTCTGAGTAATAAGATATGTTAAAGCGCACAAAGCAGGAACAAAACCCTGCAAATGTTGTATTGAGACAAGCTGCCAACTAAGAGCTAGGTTACAAGAGGAGCGCTAGTTAAGGCTCCCACTCGAGCGTTAGCTGCGCTAGAAGTAAGCTTTTTGCGCTCCTCATATTATAAGTTGAAATTAAACTGTTTCCACTCGCATGCTAACCCGACACACGTAAAAAGCTAAACTTAGGATATCACACACAGAAGAAGATGGAATAGGAGCGAGAAAAGTGGGAGGGGGGAAATCTAACACCCTACTCGCATGCAAGCAATCCTTGTAGATGTTAAATAAATAAAGTTCCAGGAGCTCTGTTTGGTCTTTGCAGGTAGAACACATTACCAAAAAGGAGAGGTTTTATTGTTTTTTAGATTACTAATTGTTATCAAAGCTACAGATACTGCAAATAAGAAAACAGGTAAATCTGCCTTAGAACATTCCAGGTGCATAATACACGAAGAATGACACCATAATATTTGTATTTCTTTTTTTGTAGCTGAATTACAAATCTATGGACATCAACCACCACATTCCAAGCTTTAAAGGGACATAAAACCCAAACATTTTCTTCCAAGATTCAGACAGACCATGTGATTTTTTTTTTTTTTTTTTTTAAATTCTAATTTTCTTCTATTATACATTTTCTTCATTCTCTTGGTATCTTTTGTTAAAAAGCAGGGATGTATTATTAGGAGCCAGCCCATTTCTGGAGCACTATACGGCAGCAGTTCTGCTAGAATGTTATCCATTTGCAAGGCATTAGATGGCAGCATTATTTCTGCCTCGTTGTCTTCCAGATGCCTACCTAGGTATCTATTCAACACAATATATAATATTACTATATAATAGTAAAGAAGCAGATTTGATAATAGGAGTAAATTGGAAACTTTTTAAAATAGTATGCTCTGCCTGAATTTGCAAAATAAAATTGTTGGGTTTCATATACCTTTTAAGGAGTTGTCATTTCCCAAGCTGCATCACACCAATTCCCCTAGCAGTACAACACACAACAATCTGAATTTGCACAGATTGCACTTGAACACTAATACATCTGTTGCTAAAAATAGCCGAATGCTGCTACCTGCAGCCATATTTGGAATGTGTTTGACAAACGAATATCCGAATAACAAATTTTGCACATACTTATTTTTGTTGCATTTGGGGGATCGTGTTGAGTGGATGGTTCAGTAACAGTTAGGGTTAATTGTTGTAGTGTTTCAGCCAATAGCACTCAGAGTGGGTTACAGTTTAGTTCTATTGTGGTGGTTGGAGGTGGCAGTTAGGGTTAAAGAACTATAACACTAGTACTTATGTATTAAAGAAACAAATGACCCCTAGACTTCTGTTGTCATATTTAAATACACTAAAATATCATCTCTCTTCCAGAATTCTTCTTTTGCCACTATACTTGGTATTTTCTTCAGTGTTGATTCAGGCTCTCTCCAAACTTAAACATCTTTAAATACACCGTCATGAAGATTAACCCTCACAATTACATTTCATTTCTACATTAGTGCCTTCATACTGTTACTACTGTGTTTTTACCCGATACACACCCTGTACCTATTTACATTTGTTTATCCTGTATCAGTCTGCTCAGCACATATGACTTTCATATATACATTTTAGACATTATGTGATATTAGTTGTATTCTATTGTCTTTATACAAATGTAATTATAATTACTGGACCACGTCTCTTACTGTAGGGGACCTGACCACTCTTAAAGCTCTGAATCTCAGACATTGTCCTCTTGAATTTCCTCCAAAGAATATTGTTCAGAATGGGCTTGAGTCCATTTTATCCTTTCTCAAAAATGCTAGACGAGAGAATCAAGTAGGTTCTGAATCCTCTGAAGCAGGTAAGTTTACATTAAACTCAGGTTTCCATGTATTGAGTATGATTGAACAGTATATGAATGTTTTTCCTTTTTGGATGTCTGGACTAACATTTAGATGGAGTGTACCATTTTTAAAAATCTTTCGGGTTTACCTCTATTATCTCATTTACTTTGTTCTTTTTTATTCTTTGTTGAAAAGTTGGCTATTAGGCTTAGGAGTGTGTATGTGTCTGGAGCAGTATATGGCAGTAGTTTTACAAGAATGCTTTTAACTATGTTATACATTGTGCAAACACTATCACTGCTATTTAGTGACAGCTCTCTCAGGTATCGCTGCTATTTAGTGACAGATCTCTCAGGTATCACTGCTATTTAGTGACAGATCTCTCAGGTATCACTGCTATTTAGTGACAGATCTCTCAGGTATCACTGCTATTTAGTGACAGCTCTCTCGGGTATCACTGCTATTTAGTGACAGCTCTCTCAGGTATCACTGCTATTTAGTGACAGATCTCTCAGGTATCACTGCTATTTAGTGACAGATCTCTCAGGTATCACTGCTATTTAGTAACAGATCTCTCAGGTATCACTGCTATTTAGTGACAGATCTCTCAGGTATCACTGCTATTTAGTAACAGATCTCTCAGGTATCACTGCTATTTAGTAACAGATCTCTCAGGTATCGCTGCTATTTAGTAACAGATCTCTCAGGTATCACTGCTATTTAGTAACAGATCTCTCAGGTATCACTGCTATTTAGTAACAGATCTCTCAGGTATCGCTGCTATTTAGTGACAGATCTCTCAGGTATCGCTGCTATTTAGTGACAGATCTCTCAGGTATCGCTGCTATTTAGTGACAGATCTCTCAGGTATCACTGCTATTTAGTAACAGATCTCTCAGGTATCACTGCTATTTAGTGACAGATCTCTCAGGTATCACTGCTATTTAGTGACAGATCTCTCAGGTATCACTGCTATTTAGTGACAGATCTCTCAGGTATCGCTGCTATTTAGTGACAGATCTCTCAGGTATCGCTGCTATTTAGTGACAGATCTCTCAGGTATCGCTGCTATTTAGTGACAGATCTCTCAGGTATCACTGCTATTTAGTGACAGATCTCTCAGGTATCACTGCTATTTAGTGACAGATCTCTCAGGTATCACTGCTATTTAGTGATAGATCTCTCAGGTATCACTGCTATTTAGTGACAGCTCTCTCAGGTATTGCTGCTATTTAGTGACAGATCTCTCAGGTATCGCTGCTATTTAGTGACAGATCTCTCAGGTATCACTGCTATTTAGTCACAGATCTCTCAGGTATCACTGCTATTTAGTGACAGCTCTCTCAGGTATCGCTGCTATTTAGTGACAGCTCTCTCAGGTATCACTGCTATTTAGTGACAGATCACTCAGGTATCACTGCTATTTAGTGACAGATCACTCGGGTATCGCTGCTATTTAGTGACAGATCTCTCAGGTATCACTGCTATTTAGTGACAGATCTCTCAGGTATCGCTGCTATTTAGTGACAGCTCTCTCAGGTATCGCTGCTATTTAGTGACAGATCTCTCAGGTATCGCTGCTATTTAGTGACAGATCTCTCAGGTATCACTGGTATTTAGTGACAGCTCTCAAAGGTATCACTGCTATTTAGTGACAGATCTCTCAGGTATCACTGCTATTTTTATTTCAAATGACAAAAATAAAGGTAAAGGAACTATTTGTAAACAAAACTCTACAACAATAAAGGGGAGAGCTTAGCATGTTTGCTTAGCACGCTGTTTGTGTGTACACTTTCTGTTCTTTCCCATTCTGTAGATAGGCTGCCTGTTGAAAAACTGCAGCTCAATGACCTGTTGGACTCCAGCTTGGAAATGTCTGAAGAATGGGAAAATGAAGAACAAAGGAAGCAGTTTGAGATGCTAAAAAAAAGAATCCAGCAGGAAGATCTGAAAGAGTTGAATCAATGGCAAACTCTTGGCCTTCAAGCCGTACCCCAGGGAACCGCTAATCTGAAAAAGACAGAGAAATGCGCCTTTTTAACTGAGTCAAGGTAAAGCTCTGGCTAAATATTAAGAAAAACAGTTAGTGCCTCAGCATTGTTAGAGACACTGAAATCTAGTTCTCAAAAAAAAACAAAAAACATATCTCTATAAAAAGAGAAGGTAATTATAAAAAAATAAAAATAAGATTACATATAGCTATAAATGCAGCTATTTTACAAAAAAAGTAAAACAGTGTAAAACCCATAGAGAATTATGTCTCCCAATCATCTGTCTGGCCAAACCGTAACAAAGCGCGTATTACCAGAGGAAGGGGTGTAACTCTGAAACGCGTTTTGTTAACAGTTTGAGCAGACAGACAACTGTTGGGGGCCAGCATCCCCTATGTTTTGTTATTCCAAGTATACATTTTTTGCATTTAAATCAGAGTGGATTTGATTTAAATCACTAGCAGTAAGACTTGATTTAAATAAAGTAAATTCATGGTTTCCTACATAAATGTTTAATTTTTAGAATAATAAAAGACGATTACCTTTCCAACGGTGGGTCTTGTGGGTCTGTAGCTGCTTAGATGCCTGAGATACAGGCTTCTAAGCATCATGCCCCCTGCTCCTATACTTAACATTGTTAAGTATAAATAAAGTTGCGCAGTGACGTCATCATGTTATTGCGCGTGACGTCACCACGCAAAATGGGAAGCCCCGGCGATGCCTGTCACTCTAAAGGCACGGGTAGGGGTAGGAGCGGTTGGGAGGCCCCAGATCTCCCTCAAGGTGGGAGAGTGCTAGTGACGGCTCTGAGCCATCATTAGCACCAGAGTGGGAAACTCTGTGACGGCTCAGAGCCATCATTAGCACTCAAAGGGTTAATTAAAGGGATAGTAAACCCATTTTTTTTCTTTTTATATGATTCAGATAGAGCATGCAAGTTTAAGCAACTTTCTAATTTACTCCTATTATCAATTTTTCTTTGTTCCCTTGCTATCTTTAGTTAAAAAGCAAAAATGTAAAGCTTTGAAGTCGGCCCATTTTTGGTTCAAAACCTTGATTGCACTTGCTGATTGGTGGCTAAATGTAGCCACTGAACAGCAAGCACTGTCCAGGGTGCTGAACAAAAATGGTCCGGCTCCTTAGCTTAGATTCCGGTTTTTCAAATAAAGATAGCAAGAGGACAAAGAAAAATTGATAATTGGAGTAAATTAGAAAGTTGCTTAAAATGTCTTGCTCTATCTGAATAATGAAAGAAAACATTTGGATTTAGTATCCCTTTAAATAAAAATATACTGCAGGCTTAAGAAAAATGTTGTTTGAGCTAAATTCCTGCATTCTTAGTAGGCAGGCTAAATACTAGTTTAAATGGATATTAAACCCCCACATTTTCTTTTGTGATTTAGACAGAGCATACAGTTTTAAAATGTTTCCAATTTACTGCTATTATAATATTTACTTTGTTACTATGGTATTCTTTGTTGTAGAGATACCTAGGTAGGTATAAATAAAAAGAGAGAAGCGCTCAACCTGGGAACGAACAATAGCATAATAGCTTGTTCTATGGCTAGTTGCCACTCAAGAAGCAGCCTCTCTTTGCTCAACATGTGCCTTTCACAGAGAAGAACTTTCCTTTTTCGGCCCACAATAGGTCGAAACGTACGTCTGGGGTTTTGCTATTTCTCTCGTTCAGAGGATCAGACTGATATGCTACAGCACAGTAATGCCTGTGTAAAGGGGTTAACACCTAGGGGTCCATTTTAATCCTTTTGAAAAATTTACCTAATGTTTTTCAACAGAAAACCACCATTAAAGTCTTTGGGGATTTTTGTAGATACATCTCTAAAGGATTATTATTGACCCTCTAGTTAAAGGGACACGAAACACAAAAAATGTCTTTTATTATTCAGTATACAATTTTAAACAACTTTCCATTCTACTTCTGTTATCAATTTTGCTTCATTCTCTTTGTATCCTTTATTGAAGGAGCAGCAATGCACTATTTGGAGCTAGCTGAATACATTGGTAAGCCAATGATAACAGGTATATATGTGCAGTAACCTATCAGCAGCTAGCTACCAGCTCATGAGCCTACCTAGGTATTTTTCAACAAAGGATTCCAAGTGAACGAAGCAAATTTTAGATAATAGAAATAAATTGGAAAGTTGTTTAAAATTGTATGCTCTATTTGATTAATGAAAGAGCAATTTTGGGTTTCATGTCACAGGCTGTGCTGGACCTGAGCAGTACATGGCTGGTAATTGCTTGATGTGTGCATATGCTGCTCCTGACTGACATGACTTCCAGTTTCAGCTACACTGGATTCTTACATAGAAAGCTGCGATATTGGAGTGCAGATACACACAATCCCTCATCTGCACTCTTTTGGGATTCCTGATGAGCGGCTTTGCTGACAAGGTACCTGGCTTTCTCTGCCAGCTGTAATGGGCGCTTATTCTTACAATGCACAATACAGAGCTCTCATTGCAAGTGCTGCTTATTGCGAGAGAGCACTTCATCAAGACCTCATCAGGGATTTGGTGGTTCATGAGAGATCCAGAAAGTGGGTTGGAGAAGGCCCATGTGTACCTGCTCCAATATGGCAGCACTCTGTTTAAGAATCCAGCGCAGCTGAAACCTCCATGTCAAGGGGTCAGAAAAGGGAACGCAGCTAAAGCAAAGTAAACTTATAGCAATTTGTACAAAATAAATTTATTATAAATAAATATATTTAGTCTCATTTCTTTTTAGTTATTAATCAATTTTGTTTTTCACTGGACAGTAGCTGATTTTGAAGCTTAAAATCATGTTTACTTTTCTAATCATATAATGTTGTCCCAATACAGTTTACTTTTGCTTTAACCTCAACAAGCAAAGAAGTAACAGCTTAGAATGGTAAAACTGTGCTATGTCAACTGGTGTGTTGTCATGGTAACTGATGAGCATTTTGTAGAAGTTTATCCTTTCTATCTAGACCTTCTTTTGAAGGACATAAAAGACAAGGTTTGCTTTATAAAAAAATGTAATAGCAGCAGGATGTTAGAAAATAATCTGTCAGGGTGACTTTGATATTAGTTGTTACTGTTAACTGGTAAGTTCACCAATTAAAATATCAACAACGATGGAATACAGAAACTTCAATGATTAGTTCTTCAACCATGTTCTTTACTTTATCTTCTAGTAACCTTATGTTTGTCTATTACTTGGAATCACAAATTATACCCAATTTATGTTTTCCAGACATTTTGCTCATATTTATACATAATAAATATAAAATCAAAGTGTGCCCTAGGTTTTCTCTTTGGTGCTAAAATATTACTTTCAACTTGTAATATAAGTGCAAAAATAAAAGCAGTATTGATTGCACTCAATTTTTGAGTTCCAGTCTATATTGGTGGCAAATGTAGTTAATGCACCTAGAATGAGGGTAATGATGTTTCAAGCCAAAAAGAGTATGAATGATCCCTTTTAACTATGTTTGTTATTCATGTCTGAAGACACCTGATATAAGGGCCAAGAAACGTGTTGTGAAGCTTTTATTTGTTGTGTGCATGTTTTAACAATTCTTTAATAAAACAAATGTTATAGAGAGAGAGAGAGAGAGATAGAGAGAGAGAGAGAGAAAGAGAAGAGCACTCCAAAGGTCTTGTATAATATAGTCACCTTTAATGTGAACGTTTTCGAGTCAAAACGACCCGTCCTCAGACATACAATAGACGGGTCGTTTTGACTCGAAAACGTTCACATTAAAGGTGACTATATTATACAAGACCTTTGGAGTGCTCTTCTCTTTGGCTCTCTATCTACTGTTTAGTAGCACCCAAGGCTGTCGGACTGAGATTCAGGAGTGCACATTGTTTGGAACTTATATATATATGAGTTTTGTGGAAGTTTTCTACAATTTGTTTGCTGCAAGTCATGAGGGAATTTACTGTACAACTTAGGTGAATCAGTTTGTGCACAGACACCATTTTTGGTGTTTTGGGATATATGAGTACAATACCTTTGGGGGTATTTGGAAGAATGATTGTTTTGTGTGCACATAATACGCTATGTGGCGCCCTATGTTTTGCCTTTCAGAACAAACAGTTAATGTATATGCTGTTTCCCTGCTAGAGGGGCAAATGTGGGTTGTGTTTTTTGGGCTTCACATAATTGGTCAACCCAAAATAGCCATGCAATTGGTTTAAATGCAGGGCTTTATAATGCCTACAAAATACTGTTAATCTAATATGCAGTGAAATTATTTCTTTAGTATTGCTCATTATTACTCTGATATAGAAATAGTTGCATTGCTTATATTTCCCGGTAACGGGTACAAGTCCTCGTTGCCCAGACATACATGTGTTTTTTATAGTACACTGCACTTGCAGACACATGTGATATATTAATTACAAGGTAACTTTATTTGTGCAGGTTCCATTGCTCGCTGTCATAGCCCCACAAGGGGACTGTGGCCTCTACAGGAATACTAAAGAAGAAGTTTTTCCTTTAAAGACACTAATAGACACAAGCACTAGAATACATAAGCATAAGCTCTATTCAGTTTCTTGCCAGAGCTCACTAGACTAGAGGACATTTGTTGCAAAAATCACGTGACAGTAGAACTTAAGTTTTGTAATGGTAGCTCCCTGATTTCACTAAAGGCAACAACTACACTGAGAATTTTGCAATAAAACAAGTTAGTAGTTTGCTGTTTTTAACACAATCTGGTTCTTTTTATGTTTTATCATATCTTTGTTTACTAAAGGAGCACTGTTTCACATCCCTTTAAACAGACTCCTGAGCTGTCAGCTTTGATTTCTGCACTGGTAAAGTCCCCATCTGCCCGAACCTAACTAAACTAGCAATTGTATTTATATAAAATATTTAAAGAGACATAAAAGTAAATTAACAGCCTTATATCTCTACAGCAGTTTATATTTAATTAATAAACTCTTACTATGTTTCTTCTATGCATTCTATATAATAAAAATGCTGAGATTAGCCTGTCCTGCAGTACTGCTGGTGCCAGTGCCCAAAAAGATATGGGAAGATTAGTCAGGGTCTTGCTGCAGCCGCTGATGGTCGGATCCACTTCTGGAGTGCACAGAGAATTCTACATTTGGTATAAACGCACACACGGCAGAAGAGACTGTAAATGCTGTAATGTGTTTGATCATTTTATTATTGCATTATTCATTGTATTTATCTACATGTTATATGTATGTTTAACTGCCACAAAAGGGGTTAAACACATAGTTAAAGTCAGCTCCAGAGCAACAATGCACAACTGGGAACTAACTGAGCACATCTGGCGAGCCAATGACAAGAGGCATATGTGTGTAGTCAGGAATCAGCAGCTAGGTCCCAGTAGTGCATTGCTGTTCCCAAACCTATTTAGGCATGCTTTTTGGCAAAGGATACAAAGAGAACAAAGTAAATTTGATAAGAAGTACAATTATATGCTCTCTCTGAACCATAAAAAGTTTAATTTTGACTTTCATGTCCGGTTAATTACAGATAAATAAATGTATTCTTGTGTTTCTTGGACAGCGAAAGGGTTACGTTCTGAATTGTTTTGATAATCGCTCTCTCATCTTTACAGGCACGTAGTAACGAAAGACAGCAGGAATCATGGGGCAAATAGAAACGCAGAAATGAAAGAAAGACTTGCTTTGATCCATCAGAAGAATAAGTGAGTGAGATCTGTATGGTTATATTCAGTGCATATCGAAAATCCTTTCAGAAATGTGAAACTGCCTAGTGCCTGCTTTTTTCATTTAAAGCAGCTGTAACGTCAAAAGTGTGTGTCTATAAAACAGTGGGAGCTGCCATGTTGTAACTTAAAGGGACATGAAACCCACATTTTTTCTCTTATGATTTAGAAGAGAATGCATTTTTAAGCATCTTTCTAATTTACTTCTATTATCTAATTTGTTTTATTCTCTTGATATTCTTAGCGGAAAAGCATATCTAGATATGCTCAGAAGCTGCTGATTGGTTGCTGCACATGGAAGCCTCATGTGATTGGCTCACCCATGTGCATTTCTTTTTCTTCAAATAAGGATATCTAAAAAATGAAGCAAAATAAATAATAGAAGTAAATTGTAATGTTGTTTAAATTTGTATGTTCTATCTGAATCATGAAAGAAAGATTTTGGGTTTAGTGGCCCTTTAAGTTACCTTCTCTGCTGTGGCCAATAAGGGACAGTTATAAATAGGTCATTAGAGTGTGCAGCCAATGGCTGTGTGAATATAATAGTGTTCTGCACTTCCATTTCTAACAGGAACTGAAATGCTCATAATTTCAGAATGGAATTACAGGAAAAGGGGACAAAATAAATAATTAAAGTATATTGTAGAGATTTATTTTTATATATATATATATATATATATATATATATATATATATATATATATATATATATATATATATATATATATATACGATTTATCATTTTATATATCCATCTCAAGCTGTTTAATGTCCCTTTAACCCCTTGAGTGCTAACGACGGCTCTGAGCCGTCGCAGAGTTTCCCACTCTGGTGCTAATGACGGCTCAGAGCCGTCGCTAGCACTCTCCCACCTTGAGGGAGATCTGGGGGCTCCCACCCACTCCTACATAGTGACAGGCATCGCCGGGGCTTCACGTTTTGTGCAGTGAGGTCACGCGAAATGACGTGATGACGTCACTGTGCAACTTTATTAAAAATGTACAATACAAAGTATAGGGAAAGAGGGCATGCTGCTTAGACGCCTGTATTTCAGGCATCTAAGCAGCTACAGACCCCCAAGACCCACCGTTGGAAAGGTAATTGCCTAACCTTTCCAGCTGTGTAAGTCTTGGGGATCTGGAAAAAAAAATATATAAAAGTTAAAAAAAAAAATTTCAAAAAATAAAAATGTCAAAAAATCCTTAAATCACTTTAGCACCCAGGTAGGAAAGTGCTTAGAACTCAAAGGGTTAAGATGCTCAAGACACAGTAAATTATCTCATAGGCAAACTGCTGTATATTCTAGTAAGTCATGGGCACAATGTGGATATATATAACTCACTGTCTCTCAGACCTGTCTCCACCTCAGTGTATTTTCTGCTTCAATATTCACTTTCATGAGTGGTTTACAATGTGTGAACACTGTGCAGTCACTTCAGTATAGCTCCCAGCTTTCAGCCATTACAAAAAATAGATACAGATGGTATTAAGAATCCCCTTAACAGTAGGATCTCTACATCTTCACTTTTATAAATGAGTCTGCTCTGGTAGCATACAATATTTACAATAGAAATATTAAGACCAACTTTACCGTAGAAATAAAAATATTTATTGGAGTAATATCATAAGAGTATACTAAGTTAAAGGCATATGGAACAGTGGGTTTCATTGTTGTAGTAAAAAGCAATAAGCAGTGGCTTATACTTAATCAAAATCATTGCAATATTTTAAAAGGATTTTACTTTTTATTTCTTTTTATAAACTTAATTTGTGCAGTGTCCACAGCCCTACAAGAGGTATCTACAGGAAGGTTTATCTTAGTCTGATGTCAAAAAATTTCTAGAGGAACATGGGCTAGTTTAATATTAAAGGGACATTAAATACTACAGGGAGTGATTAGGCAAGTTGTATTTTTGAGGATTAATTTTATTATTGAACAACAACCATGTTCTCAATGAACCCAAAAAACTCATTAATATCAAAGCTGAATAGTTTTGGAAGTAGTTTTTAGTTTGTTTTTAGTTATAGCTATTTTAGGGGGATATCTGTGTGTGCAGGTGACTATTACTGTGCATAATAATTAGGCAACTTAACAAAAAACAAATATATACCCATTTCAATTATTTATTTTTACCAGTGAAACCAATATAACATCTCAACATTCACAAATATACATTTCTGACATTCAAAAACAAAACAAAAACAAATCAGTGACCAATATAGCCACCTTTCTTTGCAAGGACACTCAAAAGCCTGCCATCCATGGATTCTGTCAGTGTTTTGATCTGTTCACCATCAACATTGCGTGCAGCAGCAACCACAGCCTCCCAGACACTGTTCAGAGAGGTGTACTGTTTTCCCTCCTTGTAAATCTCACATTTGATGATGGATCACAGGTTCTCAATGGGGTTCAGATCAGGTGAACAAGGAGGCCATGTCATTAGATTTTCTTCTTTTATACCCTTTCTTGCCAGCCACGCTTTGGAGTACTTGGACGCGTGTGATGGAGCATTGTCCTGCATGAAAATCATGTTTTTCTTGAAGGATGCAGACTTCTTCCTGTACCACTGCTTGAAGAAGGTGTCTTCCAGAAACTGGCAGTAGGACTGGGAGTTGAGCTTGACTCCATCCTCAACCCGAAAAGGCCCCACAAGCTCATCTTTGATGATACCAGCCCAAACCAGTACTCCACCTCCACCTTGCTGGCGTCTGAGTCGGACTGGAGCTCTCTGCCCTTTACCAATCCAGCCACGGGCCCATCCATCTGGCCCATCAAGACTCACTCTCATTTCATCAGTCCATAAAACCTTAGAAAAATCAGTCTTGAGATATTTCTTGGCCCAGTCTTGACGTTTCAGCTTGTGTGTCTTGTTCAGTGGTGGTCGTCTTTCAGCCTTTCTTACCTTGGCCATGTCTCTGAGTATTGCACACCTTGTGCTTTTGGGCACTCCAGTGATGTTGCAGCTCTGAAATATGGCCAAACTGGTGGCATCTTGGCAGCTGCATGCTTGACTTTTCCCAGTTCATGGGCAGTTATTTTGCGCCTTGGTTTTTCCACACGCTTCTTGCGACCCTGTTGACTATTTTGAATGAAACGCTTGATTGTTCGATGATCACGCTTCAGAAGCTTTGCAATTTTAAGAGTGCTGCATCCCTCTGCAAGATATCTCACTATTTTTGACTTTTCTGAGCCTGTCAAGTCCTTCTTTTGACCCATTTTGCCAAAGGAAAGGAAGTTGCCTAATAATTATGCACACCTGATATAGGGTGTTGATGTCATTAGACCACACCCCTTCTCATTACAGAGATGCACATCACCTAATATGCTTAATTGGTAGTAGGCTTTCGAGCCTATACAGCTTGGAGTAAGACAACATGCATAAAGAGGATGATGTGGTCAAAATACTCATTTGCCTAATAATTCTGCACTCCCTGTAAATAAATGCTAGATAGAATGATGCATTCAAAGACAAGATTAGTCTGAGAATAACATGCTGATGTATTTTTTTTTAAGTTTCGTTAGCTGTTTAAATATTAACAAAATAAGAGTAAAGTTTTGCTATAAAACAATGGGAGCTGCCATGTTGTAACTTCTGTTACCTTCTCTGCTGTGGCTAATTAGGGACAGTTATAAATAGGTCACTAGAGAGTGCAGCCAATGGCTGCATTTCCATTTCTAACAGGAACTGAAAAGCTCACAGTTTCACAAAGGAATTACAAGAAAAGGGGACAAAATAAATAATGAAAGTATATTGCTGAGTTTTTTTTTATATATGATTTATCATTTTATATTACCATCTGAAAGTATTTAATGCCCCTTTAAGTGAATATTAGATAAACAGGAAGTGGCAGAATGCAACTTAAGTTGCCAACATGTCAGCTGTCTTATTTCCCTGAGGGCATTTTGCAAGAAAACCAAGTTCTTTGCTGGTTTTTTTTTTTTTACACAATCTTTTTATGTTTACTTTGATGTAAAATATTTGAGCACTCTGTTTAATATCTTTTTAAAACAGCACAGATTTAATGACCATAGAGCAGGGCTATTTAATGCAGAGTTAGTTAATAATAATAATGCAAAAAATAAAATACTCTGTCATTAGTGTCCCTTCCAAACTATGGCCTAAACTACAAGTGGAGCACATAAATGCAAGTGTGTACAGTGTGTTAACATCACTATATAGAGCATAGTCCTTATCACGCCAATTTTTACTTTTATATATATATATATATATATATACACATTTACATTAAAAGTGATTTAATTGTTTGAAAAAGGCCTGTGAGTGCAATCTTTCTTTGGAATATAGCGCTGTATCATTGCACTCAGGCAGGTGACTTCCAGTGGGTCGGGCTGCAGAGTGGTTTTATATATATATACATACATATTCAAATACATACACACACAAACACATACATCTCCATCTGAACCATGAAAGAAGAGTTTTATGTCTATTTAAAGGGATATTCCAGCCAAAATTGGAAACCACAAGGGTGCATTTGGGTATTAAAGAGAAGCAATTTTGTAATATTTATGCATTAGCAAAAATGCTTCTAATAAAAGCTATAGCTGTTTCAAAAGTAGTATGCACCGTGCACCAGCATTTTAAACACAGCACTTGCTCGGACAGGCTAAGGTGCTTGTACCATCTGGTAATGGCTCAATTTGTTAATTGAGGACATGATTCAAGCCCCACTCATTATCTGAGCAGCTGCATTATTTAAAATGTGGGTGCAGTGACAATATCTAGCTATGCTTCACATGGCATGTGCAGAGATGTTTCTATTCAAAGCTGTAATAAATATATATGCATTTACATTTTGACTGGAATGTCTCTTTAAGAAAATTCCACTGAAAGTGTGATCATTTAGTAAGCAATATCTACTGTCACAAACCATTTGAGGCACCTCCATGGATTACAAAATACAAAACAGCAGCTATAGATGCTAAATGCTATAGAGCAACTTGAAGAGTGAGAGAAGAAAGGGTAAAAAAAAATCATTGCATTAATTGACTGTCTGGCCTCACTCCCCTTCGTTTGGAGAGATCACAGCACATAGAAAAGCTGTAATAGCTGAAATGTGACCTGGCCCTTGACCTGCACAAGCAGCACAGCTTAGACGGAGCAATGGCTGTGGGCCCCCTAAAAGGATGGGACCAGTAGAAGTGGCATAGTTCTGGGCTATACTATTTAAATGAAACTTGAGCATAAAATAATTCACTCATTCATACACACTAACCCATACGCACAGACACACACAAATACACATACACCTGTGACCCCTTCGCATTCCTGCCCTTGTCATATACCATATCCTTTTCATTCTGCCACAAAATTATTATTATTAGACATTTGTTTCCTTAGTATTAATTCTAAATATAAGTTAAATCCTTTATTGTCATAGCCTTTTCATGTTTTTTGTTATGCAAAGAGCAAGCAATAATAGGGTACTTTAGGCCTCAAAAAGCCCCACAGCCATGTAAAGATGGACTGGTTAACATTTTTACCCATCTGTTTGCAAAAGGCAAAAGTAGCACAGGGAACATTATCATTTTCCCCCACTAGGCCTATCTGTATAATACTACATAGGTGCTAAACATGTCGTAAAAGTCTTACTTAGAAACCATAATACATTGTATCAACTCAGTAAGCCAGTTAGGAGAGGCATACGTACGTAGCCACGCTCACCCTTTGTGTCCTGCTCCAGAGACTCCAGAAGGAGTAGAAATAGCCCAGGTTTCAAACATAATTACAGGAAAAGTGCAAAAAAATAAGGAATGAATATGTTTTACATTGATTTTTTTTAATGATTCTTAAAAATGAATGAAGGATTTAAATTTTAGTTTAATGTCTCTTTCACCTTCCAGTGAAACAGTACGATTGCAGAAAATGTTATTTTATTATGAACGGCAATGTCAAACCTCACATTTATTTACTTTTGTAAGAGATCAAGAAATACTTAAAGAGTGGCAAAAGCAAACCAAGATTATGCAGGATAAAAAAGCAAGAGAGAGACCGGCAAAGGAGGTGAAGGTAAGTGCTATGTCTGTTAAACTATTCTACACCTTATTGTATAGACCAGACATCCTCAAACGTGGCCCTCCAGAGGTTTTGTAACTACATTTCCCATGATGCTCAGCCAGCATATCAGCTGGTTGAGCATCATGGGAAATGTAGTTCCAAAACCTCGGGAGGGCCAAGTTTGAGGATGTCTGGTGTAGACCACAGGCATCAAAATAAACAAGAGACTGCATTATATATACCATGGGAACAAAGCAAATTTGATAAACTTTTTAAAAATGGTATGTTCTGTCTGAATCACAAATCATTTTTTTAGGTTTAATATCACTTTTTATGACCCCTTGTTTTGTTTTATTTTGGGTTGTTTTGTGGAAAATGCTTTCAGTTTCTACTTTATTATTGTCTACCAAATTTTAAATCATCTGAAATAATAATTCCCAAGTCCCATTGCTCTTTAGTTACAGTCAGTAATGTACCATTGAGACTATAATTGACCTTTGGGTTTTTGGATCCTACTGTATATGCATCATTTTGCTCTTTGTAATATTACATATTATATCCCATTTATTTTGGAGAATAATTTAGGTATTTGCCCATGTAAGAAAATTCATCCAATCTAAAATCTAAAACTTTTGTTTTACTATAGTTGCCTGAATATTTATTTAATCATAAATACTGGTGATTACTAGAACCTAAGTTCTCACTCACAGAAACTTCAGATACTATAATCATTGTTTTAAGTACTAAATCTAATATAGCTTCTTTACGTGTGGGTTCTTTAACAGTTGTTTAAGAGATTCCCCATGCAAAGACCCCAGGATATACTTACTTCTAAATGATTTAGCAACTGGTACTTCCCAGTCTACATTAGGCTTATTAAAGCCCCCCTCTACTATAACCGTGTCCTTCGGTGTAATTTTGGCAATTTCATCAGTTAAAAGTTGATCTAATACTTCATCCTGTAATAAAGACCTATATACTGCCCCTTTTCTACACACGTTTCCCGTCAGTTTCTATAGTTTCCCAAACACTTTCTACATTGACATTGGTTGCTATAATTTCAGTTACTTTAATATTTTCTTTCACATTTAGAGCCACTCCCCCCCCCCCCCCATTTTTTTTTTTTTTTAAAACAAAATGTAACCAGGTATGACTGTATCCCGTCATGAGAATCATTGTACCATGTCTCTGTTATAGCTACCAAATCAAACTGATCTCGAATCATTATTGCAGTATGTTCAGGTAATTTATTTACTAAACTGTGAGCATTTGTGCACATTGCATGAAGAACAGTACTAGAATTGTTAGATCCTTTTGCTTGATCAATACATTCTCAGCTTATATCAATCAAAACCTTAGTGTTTTTATCATTAAATACACTAGAATGTAAACTTTGGTGAAGTTTGTCATGCTCTGTGGGACAGTTGTGTATTTCAACAGTCCCCCTTCTCTAGTTTAAATTTCCAATAATAAAGTCTTTAAATTCCTTACTCACTACTCCTGTCCCTTTAAAACCCAATTACAAACCATCCCTCTTCTACAACGTAGTATCAAGCCAAACAGGGTTCTGATGGCTGACAAACCCATATCCTCTCTCACTGCACCACTTCCGTAACCAAGAGTTAATTACTCAGTTAGACTCTGCATTCCTCCTTCTTACCATCCATACATAGGTAACAGCAGAAAAAGACACAGATGAAGCCACATGATCTAAACAATTTCTTAGTTTATAAAACTCCTTTTTGCACAGAAACAACATCATTACCAGCCAGATCATTTGTACCTAGTTGAACAACCACATCTAACTCCCGGTCCTTGCTAGTGGCCTTAGTAATTCTTGAAATACAATTTAAATCTCTATGAGCAGCAGCACCTGGCAGACATCTAACCTCTCTCATATCTCCTGTATCATCACCTATATGTACATTTCTTAAAGTCCCCTATTAACAATGTCTTACAGAAATGTACATTTGCAGCTCTTACTTTGGTTTTCTTGTTTTCAGATTCAGACACCAGAAACAGACTTAGCTGTTACACTGTCAGAAGTACTAGCAGCTGTGCTCTCCTCATCACAGGGGCCCATATTAAGAGCAGCATAGGAGTTATTCAAAGGCAGAGGATTAGGAATTTGTTCTACTGTTCTTACCCTTCCTGAGCCAACCGTTGTCCATCTCCCTTTTTCGCTAGCAAATTAATTCTGCACTACCCCATGATTGACTATCTGATGAAACAAAACAAATTGTGTGTGTGAGACTAATAATTTGTTAGAAGCAATGTTTTTTGTCTGTGCGCGTCTAATAATTATTACATACATGAGAACGGATCAGTTGTTGCCTGATGAAGAGACTAAAGTTTGCAATTAGGTAGCCATTAAATGTATCACCTGTATATCAGGGCTCGACAAACCCAGGAGCCAGATAGCCACTGGCTCCTAGAGTTTTACCTCTGGCTCCTAACTTTCTGGGTTATGTTCCATAGATCTTTTTACAAATACCACTGTCTGGCTCCTAAATATTACTGTCTCCTGCATTTTAAACCGTTTTTTTTAACCCCTGCTGTAGATCACCGTTATTGTTTCTGTAGGAGAATTTATGCTTTTTTGGTATTAGTAGAACAAGATATAAGGAGAAATAACACTATTTGTGTTTATTTATAGCAAGAAATGTGCATTGTACATAGATTTGTGTTGGTCCTTTGTCCTATAACATACAATCTATGTTCTAGCATTCAACACAACTGAACATTATAGGGACATGATGATCAAAACACTCTCTGTTTCATGTAAAAGAAAATGTTTTCAAATGCAAGTTGTCCCTGTCAGCCAATGAGCAGCAGAGTCCCACACACGCATTCACTCACTGTTAGTTTCAATTTAAATGGGAAAAAAAGTTGTTTTATCCATTTGTCATAAAAACAATATTTGCAGTATCTTTGACTACTGCTCTATACTATATGCTAGAACTTTTTTTGAGTAATATGGCCGTTTTAGTGCCTAACTACACACAGCTTGATCATTTTTCACCTCTATCTTTCCCTTTTACTCACTAACATGTTGTGTTAAATGCTATAATACATTGTGCTTTTATATATTATTGCTATAAGCCTCTCTGCTGCCAGAGACAGGTATCATGAATTGTTTTGCATTATATTGATTTGTTCTCTGGTAGGCAACAAGGTTTAATTCATAGCTTGTTTCCCATACAATAACACTTTTATTTGAAAGGTATCTTGCAGTTTGTAAGAAAACCACTAGGGTGCAGTGTTGCATCATGTTCTGGTTGGCTGAAGAGAACGCAAATTAACAGAATTTTAGGTCTACATTTTACATCCATTTTAACAAAACAAAGTATTTACCCACAGTAACACATAAAAATAAGCAAATTAAATAAAAATTCAGACATTTTGGAAGAATTAATTCATACAAATATTACATATAGCAATGAAAGAACAATTGTGCTAAGCTCTATGCCACAAAAAAAGTTACTAAACTTCAAAATAGCAAAAATCCAGCATAGTCAAAAAGAAACAAACTAACAAAATGTCTAGTATATGATATGGCTTTAGTTCTTTTAAACCAGGGGTGCCCACACTTTTTTGTGTTGGGATCTACTTTTCAAATGACCAGCTCAATGAGATCTATCCACTAAAAATGTGCCCGCTCCTAAGCTTACATTCCTGTTTTTGTTTTTTTCAAATAAAGATACCAAGAGAATGAAGACAAATTGATAATAGGAGTAAATTAGAAAGTTGTTTAAATTTGCATGTTCTATATCTGAATCATGAAAGAAAATAAAAAGTGTGTGTTCATATCCCTTTAAGGTTGCATGATTTAGCAACACATGGATGTGCAAAAGCATAAAGATACAACAGATTAATCCTGACGACAAGGGTAGCACTGACTTTAATTCGGGTTAACAGGAGCAACCCCTTGTGCCATGCTACAAACACTGCATTCATATTACTGCCACTGACCCCCTTTACTTTGCGCCGCAGGTTTGGCCTGATATGACCCAGTGAGGCTTACACAAATAAATTTCAATAACGCGCCATGCAGACCATTTCTTATGGGTCAACACGTTCATTTGCCAGACGTCAATCAGACTTGTTCCTTTAGCATAGCAAAGCAGCTTTCGCCTTAACTTTTTCTATTGATGCTTACCCTCCTAACTATACTATACGACCATATCCATTGGGAGAGTACTCACTCAACCATGCTTTTGATAGGCCAGTTGTGTTGTCATTCAAAAATAATCTACATTGATTGGTTGAAATCAATGTCCCTCGAGATCCAATCCTTTAGCACTTTTCGTGTCCGACCTTCAGGCTGCTTAATGACCCGCCCCTTTACACACTGCGGTAGATAAAGCGGTATCCCTAGCAACCATACTCTACTCACACCCCAGTGTTCAGATTGCGTAACTTAAATTTAAATGGCTCTTACTTTACCACACAGAAACATATTTTAACATATTTAGCCGCTGCTGTTCTATATACACAATAGAACATTTAGAATCTAATACAGCAGTATCAGTGTACTTCCCGCTGCTGCGTATTGGCAGTTATCTATTAAATAGAGAAACAATTGGCTGATATATACTTCCTGCTAATTCTCATGAGCTTAAAGGTACTTCTTACTTCACTCACTGGCTGATAAGTACACTGATAGTTCTCATTTAAGTTTAAACTTGTAACAGCTTTTACTTTTTTATTTATTTTTTTTTCAAAGAAAAAAAAATCTCTTTGTTTAAAGGGAAAGTCTACTTGAAAAATGTTATTGTTTAAAAAGATAGATGATCCCTTTATTACCCATTCCCCAGTTTTGCATAAACCAACACGGTTTGATTAATATACTTTTTACCTCTGTGATCACCTTGTATCTAAGCACCTGCAGACTGCCCCTAATCTCGGTTCTTTTTGACACACTTGCATTTTAGCCAATCAGTGCTGACTCATAAATAACTCCACGGGAGTGAACACAATCTTATTTATATGACACATATAGACTAGCACTGTCTAGCTATGAAAAACTGTCAAAATGCACTGAGATAAGAGGTGGCCTTCAAGGGTTTAGTAATCAGTTTGAGCCTACCTTGGTTTAGCTTTCAACAGAAAGAATACCAAGAGAACAAAGCACATTTGATGATAAAAATAAATTGGAAAGTTGTTTCAAATTGCATGCCCTATCTGAATCATGAAAGTTCATTTTGACTAGACTGTCCCTTTAAATGCTGCTCTTTCATATAGCTTATAAAACATTTTGGAGTACAATATCCCTTTAAGTATAAACAGTGTTTTCCACAGACAATTTTGCGTGCCACGGGGCATTATGAAATAGCCAGATGGAGACGGTGTAATACTTTGCAATGTTGTAAACGTTTAAGTTAATGATACATTTTAAACTATCCAATGCACACATTATCTGGATAATCTTAACATAAATTGATTTAAAAATAATTTGTGCAAAAACAACATGAAAACATTAATGGGCAGTCAATAAAATCAGCCGGGTGGTGTACCCGATAAATAGGTCCCGGGGAGAACGCGGAGTATAACTTTTCATCAGAAGCAAATCACTAGCAATCTGAAAACATTTTTTAAATTCTAATGACATTTGTTTCCCTTAGCAATCGTTTTTCCTGTTAAATGATTTAAATGTTACAATCCCCCATTTTGAAAGCAACATTGAATTCTAGAAAATACATTACCATACCTCCCAACATTTCAAAATTCAAAAGAGGGACACCCCCCCCCCCCCCCCCCCGCGGCAAAAAAAATTGAAATGTGGTGGGCGGGGCTTAAAAATCATAAGATCAAAGTAATATAAATAAAATTCTAAATAAAGTCAGAGATTTTAATACACAGGCAGCAAATCAAACACAAGCTCAAACCACTGGTATGGTTATGTAAACTACATATTTAATTATCCTTTGCAAAGACATTGCTAAATATTTTTTATCTTAATTGGACATTTAATAATAAATTACTTAAAACTGCTCTCTGCACCCCTTTATTAATATTCTAAATTCTGGCCTTTAAAGTCAGCAAAAATGCACACTAGCACACATGCAGATACACACACACCTACATAGTATACACTTATACATGCAGATACACACACACTACATAGTATACACTTATACATGCAGATACACACACACTACATAGTATACACTTATACATGCAGATACACACACACCTACATAGTATACACTTATACATGCAGATACACACACACTACATAGTATACACTTATACATGCAGATACACACACACTACATAGTATACACTTATACATGCAGATACACACACACTACATAGCATACACTTATACATGCAGATACACACACACTACATAGCATACACTTACACATGCAGATATACACACACTACACAGCATACACGTATACATGCAGATACACACACACTACATAGTATACACTTATACATGCAGATACACACACACTACATAGTATACACTTATACATGCAGATACACACACATGACATAGCTTACACTTATACATACAGATACACACACACTACATAGTATACACTTATACATGCAGATACACACACACTACATAGTATACACTTATACATGCAGATACACACACACTACATAGTATACACTTATACATGCAGATATACACACACTACATAGTATACACTTATACATGCAGATACACAGACACTACATAGTATACACTTATACATGCAGATACACACACACTACATAGTATACACTTATACATGCAGATACACACACACTACATAGTATACACTTATACATGCAGATACACACACATTACATAGCATACACTTATACATGCAGATACACACGCACATTACATAGCATACACTTATACATGCAGATACACACACACACACTACATAGCATACACTTATACATGCAGATATACACACACACACACTACATAGCATACACTTATACATGCAGATACACACGCACATTACATAGCATACACTTATACATGCAGATACACACACACACACTACATAGCATACACTTATACATGCAGATACACACACACACACTACATAGCATACACTTATACATGCGCATACACTTATACATGCAGATACACACACACACTACATAGCATACACTTATACATGCAGATACACACACACACACTACATAGCATACACTTATACATGCAGATACACACACACACACTACATAGCATACACTTATACATGCAGATACACACACACTACATAGCATACACTTACACATGAAGATACACACACTACATAGCATACACTTACACATACAGTTACACACACACACACACACATTACATAGCATACACTTATACATACAGATACACACACACTACATAGCATACACTTACACATGAAGATATACACTTACACATGAAGATACACACACTACATAGCATACACTTACACATGAAGATATACACTTACACATGAAGATACACACACTACATAGCATACACTTACACATACAGATACACACACACACACACACATTACATAGCATACACTTATACATACAGATACACACACACTACATAGCATACACTTACACATGAAGATGCACACACACACTACATAGCATACACTTATACATGCAGCATACACTTATACATGCAGATACACAGACACTACATAGTATACACTTATACATGCAGATACACAGACACTACATAGTATACACTTATACATGCAGATATACACACACACATTACATAGCATACACTTATACATGCAACATACACTTATACATGCAGATAAAGACACTACATAGTATACACTTATACATGCAGACACACACACACTACATAGCATACACTTATACATGCAGATACACACACGACATAGCTTACATTTATACATGCAGATACACACACACTACATAGCATACACTTATACATGCAGATACACACACGACATAGCTTACATTTATACATGCAGATACACACACACTACATAGCATACACTTATACATGCAGATACACACACACAATACATAGCATAAACTTATACATACAGATAGACACACACACTACATCACATATGGGTATCTGTAATTCATTGTATGGGGTCCTGGGGTTGGTAAGCACATTAGCTGGCAGTCTGCGGCTGCCACTGTTCGTTACCCTGGTATTAGCACTGCTCATTGTATAAAACTGAAGGCATGCTAGTATTATCACCAGGGGTTAAACATCATCACTACCAGAGGTAGGTTAGAGAGGTCACCATTACCCATGGTCAGAGTGTATACAGCCTTCTTACTCCTGCTTAACCCACACACCATTCCTTTTCCACAGGGAATCTAACAGGTATATAACCCTGTGAGAGCAAAGCCAGCTGCTTCTGAGTATGGGCCCAACAGAATTTAAAAAAAAAAAATTATTTATTTTTTTAATGCCTGGGGCAAATCGGGACAGTTGGGGGGTATGCATTACCCAGTCCCAAACCTCTAAATAACATTCAGTGTCTCTTTAATTCTTTAACACACACCGCTATGGTTAAAAATGCGGATTTGTAACCATCGGCAGGCGCAGAAATGTTTTCATACGTGGGGGGTGTTAGGGACAAAAGTAATAGAATGTTAATAAATTATATCTAAAGAGCCGTGTTACCTCTCATTTGAAAGAAGAGTCTTCCATTTCCCTTTCAAGTCTTGTGGATGCATGGATTTTGTTTGCTGAAAAAGAAACACACATTTAACTCCCTCCCCTTTTCCTACTCTAGTATATAATGGATTGGGAAATTGTACTTTATGGGGCCTATCTATCAAGCTCCGTGTTTCTGGCGAGCCTTGAGGATCGCCAGAAACACCAGTTATGAAGCAGCGGTCTAAAGACCGCTCCATAACCTGTCCGCCTGCTCTGAGGAGGCGGACAGATATCGCCGCAGTTCAACCTGATCGAATACGATCGGGTTGATTGGCACCCCCCTGCTAGCGGCCGATTGGCCGTGAATCTGCAGGGGGCGGCGTTGCACCAGCAGTTTACAAGAGCTGCTGGTGCAATGCTGAGTGCGAAGAGCGTATTGCTCTCCGCATTCAGCGAGGTCTGTCGGACATGATCCGCTGATCGGATCATGTCGGACAGACACATAATAAATAGGCCCCTATATATTTACTGTGTGTTATCTAGAGGGTCTAGAGGAGGGAAGACTCTGGGAAGCAGCAGAACTTGTGTGCCATAGTCTTTATCTTTGGGTGGGAGAACAATGTAATCGGACGGGAAAACAACAGGCAGAGGATATCCTGCAACCTAAACCAAGCCATATGCCACTCGACACATTGGGAAATATATCATTATTTTTGTGTAATAGCTTTTAATTTATATTGATCTGCAGATCTGTGTTTGGAAGTTCCCCATCACTGGTCTAGATGGTAAATCACTCTATTTAAATAGGAGATTATCCTGTTTTAATTAAGTGACCTTATCGCTGTATGGGTTTATTTTTGTCTGAGATAGAGGCCTAGTTTCATAGTTCTGCTTTCTTATTCTAAGCCTGGCATTGAACAGGTTAAAAAACTGACATTTTCACACGGTCTACCTGATAACCACAGGGTCAGGTAACTCCTCACTGGAAAGAGGAGATTGTCCCTTTTCCAGTGAGAGTTGACATAAGTTAAAGGTACAATCAACACCAGAATTTTTGTTGTTTAAAAAGATAGATAATCCCTTTATTTCCCATTCCCTAGTTTTGCATAACCAACACAGTTATAATAATACATGTTTTACCTGTGTAATTACCTTGTATCTAAGCCTCTGCAGACTGCCCCCTTATTTCAGTTCTTCTGCCAGACTTGCATTTTAGCCAGTCAGTGCTGACTCCTAGGTAACTTCACGTGCGTGAGCTCAATGTTATCTATATGACTAACGCCCTCTAGTGGTGAAAAACTGTTAAAATGCATTCAGATTAGAGGTGGCCTTCAATGTCTAAGAAATTAGCATACGAGCCTCCTAGGTTTAGCTTTCAACTAAGAATACCAAGAGAACAAAGCAAAATTGGGGACAAAAGTAAATTGGAAAGTTGTTTGAAATTGCATGCCCTATTTGAATCATGAAAGGTTTTTTTTTTTGGACTTGACTGTCAATTTAAGTGTAGAAACTGGCTATCACCATTATTAGGCTCTAGACATATGACCAAGCCATATGGACACCCATGTTTAAAATACATGTACAAAAATTTGTTTTTCATTATTAATTTGCAAAACAAATAACAATTTAAAATATTTTGTCCAAATTCATTTATTAACTAAACAAATATAAAATGTGTTCCTTCATTTTGTTTCTCTATAGAGGAACACAAAGTAACAAATCTTGTGTTCCTTGGTTTGGTTAATTAATTAAATTCTGACAAAATATTTCAAATGTATTATACGTTTTGCAAACGAATAACAAAAAGACTAATTTTTGCACGGCTTTTTAATATATATTATTTTTTCAACTGTTTGTTAAATCTAATTGAATAGTCCACAACAGTACAAATTTGTGGTATAATGTATCTGCAGTTTTCTAGCAGGGGAAATGTTTTTTTACATGAAGAATGCCCCACTGTAAAAGACCTTCACAAATGTATTTATGTATTGTAATGCTATAAATCCACTTGTATTATCACTCTGAATGACTTGGTTCATGGCTTCAAGGCCATAATGGAGAACTTGATTTATGGAGTTTAATAATTTGACGTTTTGCAAGGACAAAACTGGGACTCATATTTGTCATATTTCATTTTAAGTCTGTTTGTGTGTGTGTATGCAATATATTTATGTGTCTGTATGTGTGTGTGTGTGTGTGTATATATATATATATATATATATATATATACACATACACACACACATTTTTGGGGCTACAATATGATGAGCTTTTTTTTTTACACATATCACACTTTTTCTGACACACACACAAACTCGTACTCTGTTCATGTGTGTGTCAAACTCACAATCTGACACACGCAAACACAAGAACAAACTCACTCTTTCTGACACACTAAAACTCGTACTTGCTCACACATACACAAACAGGAAGAAACATACACTCTTGTTGTCACATACACACAGAAACAAACTCACACTCTTGCTCACACATACATACATGAACAAACTCACGTTTTTACACACACACAGGAACAAACTGTTGCTCTTAGACAAACACACATACAAAAATTGGAGCAAAGTGACAATTCTGCTCACACACGCACACAAACAAACTCATACTCTTGCTCACACCAGTGACGTGCAGTGAGGTCAGAGGCTGGTGAGGCACTAGATATGATACGATAGAGAAACACATGTACTGAGGACCACAAGTACCCCCAACAGGGCAGGTTTAAATGATAGCTGAACCAGTGCACAGGTGACATAATCAGGTGATGGGTGAGAGCAAGTTAGTAACCACTGAGTTACTGATCAGCTGATTACTTCACCTGTGCACTGATTCAGCTATAATGAAAACCTGGCCTGTTGGGGGTACTTGAGGACCATTGTTGTGAAACACTGCACTAAAGCACCAGCTCATCGGAAATGTATTGATTACCTGGAGAATAAAGCACACATACTCTGCTCACTGACACCCACACAATTCTGTGGCACAGTGCCAGTTACTAAGCAATTAGAATGATACACAATCTCTTCTCTACTCACTACTGTATTGTAAAAATAGAAATAATTTACCATACAAATTTTACACAAAGGACAAGTTATCAATACTGCCAACACAGCTGCTGCAATATGGTGTTCAAGAAACGCATGTGCACATCCCACTTAGGTATGCTCTTCAACAAAGGACACCAAAGGATACCAAAATAATGAAGTACATAATAATAATAAAAGCAAAATAGAAAGTTTTTTTGTTTTATTTTTGTGTGCAATTTCTATCTGAATGATGGGAATGTAATTATGACTTTCATGTTCCTTTCAAAAACTAATTTGATTTGCTGACATGGGGCCAGTAACAGTTGATGCTAATTCTCAAAATATAAATAACTAGAAAAGTCTATTAAAATAGCATGCTCTACCTAAATCATGAAAGTTTAATTTTAAATGTCTCCCTTTGACTATGTGTTTAACCAGTTACTTTACAGTGGCATTATTTCTAAAAACATTTAACTGCAATAATTACATATATTTTTTAAATGACTCAATATCTCCTTTTAATTAATATAAACTTGTATAAAAGCAGCACATATTAAAAACTTTCAATTGATTTATGAATTACAAGTTAACAGCAGTCTTTAAATAAATGGAGACACAGAGAAAAATAAAAATAGATACTGCATCCTCTGACTAAACAGACATAACATATATGGAGTTTGTACCTAATTAAATCAAATAACCATGAAAAAAGGGAGGCTTAGCAATATTCAATGTCAAAAACTTTAATTTAAATAATGTGGACACTGCACACTTAAAGGGACATGAAACCCAATTTTTTTCTTTTGTGATTTAGAAAGAATATGTCATTTTAAACAACTTTCTAATTTACTTCTATTATCTAATTTGCTTTATTCTCTTGATATCACTTGCTGAAAAGCATATCTAGATATGCGCAGTAGCTGCTGATTGGTTACTGCACATAAAGGCCTTGTGTGATTGGCTCACACATGTGCATTGCTATTTCTTCAACAAAGGATATCTAAAGAATTGAGCATATTAGATAATAGAAGTAAATTGGAAAGTTGTTTAAAATTGCATGCCCTATCTGAATCATGAACGTTTAATTTTGACTAGACTGTCCCTTTAACTTCAAACTCTGGGTTATAAATTATGGATTTCAATTTGAATTGACCCTTTGACTTCCTGTCAGTATTGGGTTATGCTCACTTACTGTCCCCCCTGTTAATGAGCTGTATCTGAACACAATTTGTGAATCACAAGAGATGTAGAATACTACTTTACTCTTCTGCTTGGTGTCATCTGTTCTTAGGTTACCTCAGCTTCCAGTTGTGTCACATGACCCTGCTAACTGCATCCTCCTTCTGATTAATCTATATATCCTTCACTTGCTAGGAGGCATCAAGAGGGCTGCCTCCTATTGGTCCCAATTTTTGCTGCTAATATATTGACAGAACACAGGTGGCGCTGCAGCACAGCTTTTCCTTTCACCCATGTACTGCAATGGAGAGAAGCATTCCTGTACCTGCCTCTCCATAGCATTACATGGGGGGAAAATATTTTTTTTTAACTTTTTTTTTGTTTTAATTGAAATTTAATTAAGCTTTGGCCACATATGGCAGGGTAGGCACTGCTTCCCCTGCCTCCTATGAGTGCACATCCCTGGCTCACACACGCACACAAACAAACTCACACTCTTGCTCACACACACAGGAATAAACTGGTACACTTGCTCACACACACACACACACACACAAACAAACTGTCACTCTTGACAAACACACATACACAAACAGAACAAAGTGACAATTTTGTTCACACACAGAAACAAACATACTCATAAACAAACTCACACTCTTGTTCACATACACACAGGAACAAACACACTCATGCTCACACACACACAGGAACAAACTCACACTCTTGCTCACACATGCACACAAATAATATCACACTCTTGCTCACACACGCACACAAACATACTCACACACACACAGGGACAAATTAACACTCTTGCTCACACACACAGGAACAAACTCACACTCTTGCTCACACGCACACAAACAAACTCACACTCTTGCTCACACGCACACAAACAAACTCACACTCTTGCTCGCACAGACACACACATTGGAACAAACTCATACTCTTGTTTACACACACACACATAGGAAAAAACTAGCACTCTTGCTCACACACACATACATACACAGGAACAAACACACTATTGCTCACACATGCACACAAACATACTCACACTCTTGCTCATACACAGGAACAAACTCACTCTCTTGCTCACACACACACACAAACAAACTCACACTCTTGCTCACACACACATTGGAACAAACTCATACTCTTGTTTACACACACACACACATAGGAGAAAAATGTGCTCTCTTGCTTACACACACATACATACACAGGAACAAACACACTATTGCTCACTCACAAACACACAGGAACAGACTCACACTCTTGCTCACACGCACACAAACTCACACTCTTGCTCACACAGACACACACATTGGAACAATCTCATACTCTTGTTTACACACATAGGAAAAAAACTTGCACTCTTGCTCACACACACACATACATACACAGGAACAAACACACTATTGCTCACTCTCACACACACACAGGAACAAACTCACACTCTTGCTCACACACGCACACAAACATACTCACACTCTTGCTCATACACATACACAGGAACAAACTCACTCTCTTGCTCACACCCACAGACACAGGAACAGGAACAAACTCACACTCTTGCTCACACACACACAGGAACAAACTCACACTATTGCTCACACACACACAAACTCACACTCTTGCTCACACGCACACAGACACAAGAACAGGAACAAACTCACACTCTTGCTTACACACACACATAAATAAATTCACACTCTTGATCACACACACACACACACACACACACACAGGAACAAACTCACACTTGCTCACACACATTGGAACAAACTCATACTCTTGCTCACACACCGGAACAAACACACTCTTGCTCACACACACATACAGGAACAAACTCACACTCTTGCTCACACACACACATGAACAAACTCACACTCTTTCTCACACACACATGAACAAACTCACACACACACACATGATCAAACTCTTGCTCACACACACACACATGAACAAACTCACACTCTTGCTCACACACACATGAACAAACTCTCACACACACACAGGAACAAACTCACACTCTTGCTCACACACACACAGGAACAAACTCACACTCTTGCTCACACACAAATGAACAAACTCACACTCTTGCTCACACACACATACAGGAACAAACTCACACTCTTGCTTACACACATACTACACAGGAACGCACTCACACTCTTGATCACACACAGGAACACACTCACACTCTTGCTCACACACTCATAGGAACACACACGTACTTTTTCACACACACAGGAATGCACTCTTGCTCACACACACACACAGGTACACACTCACACTCTTGCTTACACACACACACATACACAGGAACACACTCAAATTCTTGCTCATACAAACAAACACTGGAACAAACTCACACTCTTGCTCACACACGCACACACACATAGGATCAAACTCCCACTCTTGCTCACACACTCACACACCCACTCTCTTGCTCACACACACAGGAGCATACTCACACTCTTGCTCACACACACATAGGAACACACTCACACTTTTTCACACACACAGGAACGCACTATTGCTTACACACACACAGGTACATACTCGCACTCTTGCTTACACACAGGGGCACACTCAAATTCTTGCTCATACATACAAACACAGGAACAAACTCACACTCTTGCTCTCACACACACAAACAGGAACGAACTTACACACAGGAACAAACTCAAACTCTTGCTCACACACGCACACACACACAGGATCAAACTCCCACTATTGCTCACACACAGGAACACACTCACTCTCTTGCTCACACACTGGAACATACTCACACTCTTGCTCACACACACATAGGAACACACTCACACTTTTTCAAACACACAAACGCACAATTGCTCATACATACAAACACAGGAACAAACTCACACTCTTGCTCTCACACACACACAAACAGGAACAAACTTACACATTTGCTTACAGTAACACACACATACATATAAAACCCACTTTAACGCAAATAGAGAAACATTGACACTTACACGCCAATTGTTGTCTATTTCCTACAGCACAACTCCAGGGGCTGAACTTCATTCTGAGCATTAGCTAACTCCCACACCCATTTTGCACCTGAGCACCAGCTAGTTCCTATGCCCCTTCTGCACCTCCCCTCCTCAGCAGCATGTAGAAGCAAAAGCTGGGTGGAGAGAATGTTAGCCCTTAAAATGACGACTCACCCGGGAATCCACTCACGTTTTTGTGAGTCACTGCACAGGAACTTCAGAGGGAATGAGCAGACTGTGCGGAAACAGCACTGGAAATGAAAGTAAAGCAGATGTGCTGCAACCGATACAGCTGCAATGTGAGCTACAAAAAATATTTATGAACATTTTGCCAGTCACTGAGACCTTTGTACCTTTGTATCACTGGTCCTATTAAAATCATCTATAGTGCATACCCCCAACTGTCCTGTAATGGTGTGTGGGTTAAGCAGGAGTTGGACGGCTGTATACCCTCTGACATTAGGTAATGGTGACCTCTAACCCCTGGTGATATTAGCATGCCTTCAGTTTTATATGATGAGCAGTGCAACACCAGGGTAACAAACAGTGGCAGCCTCAGACTGCCAGTTTATGTGCTTGCCAACCCCAGGACCTCATACAATGAGTTACAGATACCCATATATGATGTAGTGTGTATCTGTATCTATAAGTGTGTATGTGTGTGTATCTGCATGTATAAGTGTAAGCTGTGTAGTGTGTGTGTGTATCTGTATGTATTAGTGTAGGCTATGTAGTGTGTGTATATGCATTTATAAGTGTATGCTGTGTAGTGTGTGTCTGTATGTATAAGTGTGTGTGTGTATCTGCATGTATAAGTGTAAGCTGTGTAGTGTGTGTGTATATCTGTATGTATAAGTGTGTGTGTGTGTGTGTATCTGCATGTATAAGTGTATACAATGTAGTGTGTGTGTATCTGCATGTATAAGTGTATGCTATGTAGTGTGTGTGTATCTGCATGTATAAGTGTATGCTATGTAGTGTGTGTGTATCTGCATGTATAAGTGTATGCTATGTAGTGTGTGTGTATCTGCATGTATAAGTGTATGCTATGTAGTGTGTGTGTATCTGCATGTATACGTGTATGCTATGTAGTGTGTGTGTATCTGCATGTATAAGTGTATGCTATGTAGTGTGTGTGTATCTGCATGTGTAAGTGTATGCTATGTAGTGTGTGTATCTGCATGTATAAGTGTATGCTATGTAGTGTGTGTGTATCTGCATGTATAAGTGTATACTATGTAGTGTGTGTGTATCTGCATGTATAAGTGTATACTATGTAGTGTGTGTGTATCTGCATGTATAAGTGTATGCTATGTAGTGTGTGTGTGTGTATCTGCATGTATAAGTGTATACTATGTAGTGTGTGTGTATCTGTATGTATAAGTGTATGATATGTAGTGTGTGTGTATCTGCATGTATAAGTGTATGCTATGTAGTGTGTGTATATCTGCATGTATAAGTGTATGCTATGTAGTGTGTGTGTATCTGCATGTATAAGTGTATACTATGTAGTGTGTGTGTATCTGCATGTATAAGTGTATGCTATGTAGTGTGTGTATATCTGCATGTATAAGTGTATGCTATGTAGTGTGTGTGTATCTGCATGTATAAGTGTATGCTATGTAGTGTCTGTGTATCTGCATGTATAAGTGTATGCTATGTAGTGTGTGTGTATCTGCATGTATAAGTGTATGCTATGTAGTGTGTGTGTATCTGCATGTATAAGTGTATGCTATGTAGTGTGTGTGTATCTGCATGTATAAGTGTATGCTATGTAGTGTGTGTGTATCTGCATGTGTAAGTGTATGCTATGTAGTGTGTGTGTATCTGCATGTGTAAGTGTATGCTATGTAGTGTGTGTATCTGCATGTATAAGTGTATACTATGTAGTGTGTGTGTATCTGCATGTATAAGTGTATACTATGTAGTGTGTGTGTATCTGCATGTATAAGTGTATACTATGTAGTGTGTGTGTATCTGCATGTATAAGTGTATGCTATGTAGTGTGTGTGTGTATCTGCATGTATAAGTGTATACTATGTAGTGTGTGTGTATCTGCATGTATAAGTGTATACTATGTAGTGTGTGTGTATCTGCATGTATAAGTGTATACTATGTAGTGTGTGTGTATCTGCATGTATAAGTGTATACTATGTAGTGTGTGTGTATCTGCATGTATAAGTGTATACTATGTAGTGTGTGTGTATCTGCATGTATAAGTGTATGTTTTGTGTTGTGTGTGTATCTGTATGTGTAAGTGTATGCTATGTAGTGTGTGTGTGCGTATCTGCATGTATAAGTGTATGCTATGTAGTGTGTGTGTGTGTGTCTGTATGTATAAGTGTATGCTATGTAGTGTGTGTGTGTGTATCTGTATGTGTAAGTGTATGCTATGTAGTGTGTGTGTGTGCGTATCTGCATGTATAAGTGTATGCTATGTAGTGGGTGTGTATCTGCCTGTATAAGTGTATGATATGTAGTGTGTGTGTATCTGCATGTATAAGTGTATGCTATGTAGTGTGTGTGTATCTGCATCTATAAGTGTATGATATGTAGTGTGTGTGTATCTGCATGTATAAGTGTATGCTATGTAGTGTGTGTGTATCTGCATCTATAAGTGTATGCTATGTAGTGTGTGTGTATTTGCATGTATAAGTGTATGCTATGTAGTGTGTGTGTATCTGCATGTATAAGTGTATGCTATGTAGTGTGTGTGTATCTGCATGTATAAGTGTATGCTATGTAGTGTGTGTGTATCTGCATGTATACGTGTATGCTATGTAGTGTGTGTGTATCTGCATGTATAAGTGTATGCTATGTAGTGTGTGTGTATCTGCATGTGTAAGTGTATGCTATGTAGTGTGTGTATCTGCATGTATAAGTGTATGCTATGTAGTGTGTGTGTATCTGCATGTATAAGTGTATACTATGTAGTGTGTGTGTATCTGCATGTATAAGTGTATACTATGTAGTGTGTGTGTATCTGCATGTATAAGTGTATGCTATGTAGTGTGTGTGTGTATCTGCATGTATAAGTGTATACTATGTAGTGTGTGTGTATATGTATGTATAAGTGTATGATATGTAGTGTGTGTGTATCTGCATGTATAAGTGTATGCTATGTAGTGTGTGTGTATCTGCATGTATAAGTGTATGCTATGTAGTGTGTGTGTATCTGCATGTATAAGTGTATGCTATGTAGTGTGTGTATATCTGCATGTATAAGTGTATGCTATGTAGTGTGTGTGTATCTGCATGTATAAGTGTATGCTATGTAGTGTCTGTGTATCTGCATGTATAAGTGTATGCTATGTAGTGTGTGTGTATCTGCATGTATAAGTGTATGCTATGTAGTGTGTGTGTATCTGCATGTATAAGTGTATGCTATGTAGTGTGTGTGTATCTGCATGTATAAGTGTATGCTATGTAGTGTGTGTGTATCTGCATGTGTAAGTGTATGCTATGTAGTGTGTGTGTGTATCTGCATGTGTAAGTGTATGCTATGTAGTGTGTGTATCTGCATGTATAAGTGTATACTATGTAGTGTGTGTGTATCTGCATGTATAAGTGTATACTATGTAGTGTGTGTGTATCTGCATGTATAAGTGTATACTATGTAGTGTGTGTGTATCTGCATGTATAAGTGTATGCTATGTAGTGTGTGTGTGTATCTGCATGTATAAGTGTATACTATGTAGTGTGTGTGTATCTGCATGTATAAGTGTATGCTATGTAGTGTGTGTGTGTATCTGCATGTATAAGTGTATACTATGTAGTGTGTGTGTATCTGCATGTATAAGTGTATACTATGTAGTGTGTGTGTATCTGCATGTATAAGTGTATACTATGTAGTGTGTGTGTATCTGCATGTGTAAGTGTATGCTATGTAGTGTGTGTGTATCTGCATGTGTAAGTGTATGCTATGTAGTGTGTGTATCTGCATGTATAAGTGTATACTATGTAGTGTGTGTGTATCTGCATGTATAAGTGTATACTATGTAGTGTGTGTGTATCTGCATGTATAAGTGTATACTATGTAGTGTGTGTGTATCTGCATGTATAAGTGTATGCTATGTAGTGTGTGTGTGTATCTGCATGTATAAGTGTATACTATGTAGTGTGTGTGTATCTGCATGTATAAGTGTATGCTATGTAGTGTGTGTGTGTATCTGCATGTATAAGTGTATACTATGTAGTGTGTGTGTATCTGCATGTATAAGTGTATACTATGTAGTGTGTGTGTATCTGCATGTATAAGTGTATGCTATGTAGTGTGTGTGTATCTGCATGTATAAGTGTATACTATGTAGTGTGTGTGTATCTGCATGTATAAGTGTATACTATGTAGTGTGTGTGTATCTGCATGTATAAGTGTATACTATGTAGTGTGTGTGTATCTGCATGTATAAGTGTATGTTTTGTGTTGTGTGTGTATCTGTATGTGTAAGTGTATGCTATGTAGTGTGTGTGTGCGTATCTGCATGTATAAGTGTATGCTATGTAGTGTGTGTGTGTGTCTGTATGTATAAGTGTATGCTATGTAGTGTGTGTGTGTGTATCTGTATGTGTAAGTGTATGCTATGTAGTGTGTGTGTGTGCGTATCTGCATGTATAAGTGTATGCTATGTAGTGTGTGTGTGTGTCTGTATGTATAAGTGTATGCTATGTAGTGTGTGTGTGTGTCTGTATGTGTAAGTGTATGCTATGTAGTGTGTGTGTGCGTATCTGCATGTATAAGTGTATGCTATGTAGTGGGTGTGTATCTGCCTGTATAAGTGTATGATATGTAGTGTGTGTGTATCTGCATGTATAAGTGTATGCTATGTAGTGTGTGTGTATCTGCATCTATAAGTGTATGATATGTAGTGTGTGTGTATCTGCATGTATAAGTGTATGCTATGTAGTGTGTGTGTATCTGCATCTATAAGTGTATGCTATGTAGTGTGTGTGTATTTGCATGTATAAGTGTATGCTATGTAGTGTGTGTGTATCTGCATGTATAAGTGTATGCTATGTAGTGTGTGTGTATCTGCATGTATAAGTGTATGATATGTAGTGTGTGTGTATCTGCATGTATAAGTGTATGCTATGTAGTGTGTGTGTATCTGCATGTATAAGTGTATGCTATGTAGTGTGTGTGTATCTGCATGTGTAAGTGTATGCTATGTAGTGTGTGCGTATCTGCATGTATAAGTGTATGCTATGTAGTGTGTGCGTATCTGCATGTATAAGTGTATGCTATGTAGTGTGTGCGTATCTGCATGTATAAGTGTATGCTATGTAGTGTGTGTGTATCTGCATGTATAAGTGTATGCTATGTAGTGTGTGTGTATCTGCATGTATAAGTGTATGCTATGTAGTGTGTGTGTATCTGCATGTATAAGTGTATGCTATGTAGTGTGTGTGTATCTGCATGTGTAAGTGTATGCTATGTAGTGTGTGCGTATCTGCATGTATAAGTGTATGCTATGTAGTGTGTGCGTATCTGCATGTATAAGTGTATGCTATGTAGTGTGTGCGTATCTGCATGTATAAGTGTATGATATGTAGTGTGTGTGTATCTGCATGTATAAGTGTATGCTATGTAGTGTGTGTGTGTCTGCATATGTAAGTGTATGCTTTGTAGTGTGTGTGTGCGTATCTGCATGTATAAGTGTATGATATGTAGTGTGTGTGTATCTGCATGTATAAGTGTATGATATGTAGTGTGTGTCTGCATGTGTAAGTGTATGCACTGTAGTGTGTGTGTATGTGCATATGTAAGTGTATGCTATGTAGTGTGTTACTGTGCATTTTTGCTAACTTTAAGGGCCAGAATCTAGAATATTAATGAAGAAACCAGAGAGCAGTTTTAAAGAATCTATTATTAGATGTCCAATTAAGATAAAAAATATTTAGCACTGTCTCTGCAAAGGTTAATTAAATACAGAGCTCACATAGCTATACCAGTGGTTTGAGCTTGTGTTTGATTTGCTGCCTAATAGTATTAAAATATATGACTTTATTTAGAATTTTATTTATATTACTTTGGTCTTGGAATTTTTTTAAGCCCCCCCCAACAACTTTTTATTACACATATTACAAATTACAGGGACTATTTTCCTCAAGGAAAGAAATGTAAATATACTTGTCCACCTTAAAAGTGTGTGATGTAGCAATTAGGGGAGAGGCCTGTACATATGCCTAACACCCTTATTGGACAAGACTGTGTTTTAAACTGTGCACACCCTCATTTTCTGAAGAAGCATTTAATGTGTGAAACGCATAAGAATTTTCAGTCATGATGTGTCTAATAAAGCAGCCTTAAAGGGACAGTGTACACCAATTTCTCCTGTTAAGTGTGGTCAGTCCACGGGTCATCATTACTTCTGGGATATTATCTCCTCCCCTACAGGAAGTGCAAGAGGATTCACCCAGCAGAGCTGCTATATAGCTCCTCCCCTCTACGTCACCTCCAGTCATTCTCTTGCACCCAACGAATAGATAGGATGTGTGAGAGGACTGTGGTGATTTAATTAGTTTATTACCTTCAATCAAAAGTTTGTTATTTTATAATAGCACCGGAGTGTGTTATTCATTCTCTGGTAGAATTTGAAGAAGAATCTACCTGAGTTTTTTCTATGATTTTAGCCGGAGTAGTTAAGATCATATTGCTGTTTCTCGGCCATCTGAGGAGAGGTAAACTTCAGATCAGGGGACAGCGGGCAGATTAATCTGCAAAGAGGTATGTAGCAGTTTGTTATTTTCTGACATGGAATTGATGAGAAAATCCTGCCATACCGTTATAATGTAAACTCAGCCTTAAATGCAGTAGATGTAGCTGGTATCAGGCTGTCATGTATGTATATTTTACACTTCAGTATTCTGGGGAATGGTACTTCACTGGTTTTATACTGTATGCATAGATTTTACCTAATTTGCAGGGACTTGCAATAGGTTTTAAATAACAATTGATTTATTGAGTTTAAACGTTTTTTTGCTGGCATGTAAAAACGTTTATTTCTCTGAGGTACTGGGTGAAAAGATGTTGTGGGCACTATTTTTTCCACTTGGCAATAGTTTTGTTTAATTTAAAGCAGTTCACTGATCTCTCTCACTGTTATGTGTGAGGGGGAGGGGCCATTTTTGGCGCTTTTACTATGCATCAAAAAATTCAGTCAGAGATTCATTTTCTTCCTGCATGATCCGGTTCATCTCTTCAGAACTCAGGGATCTTCAAATCCTTGTTTGAGGGAGGTAATCATCACAGCAGAGCTGTGAAGAGTGTAGCTGACTGTGATAAAAAACGTTTGTGTATTTTTTCTGCTGACAGGGTTAGTTATCCTTTGCTAATGGGAACAATCCTTTGCTAAAATTGTATATTTCTTACAAAGATTTGATGTTATAACTTAATTATTTTCAACTGTCATAATTTTTTATGTGCTTCTTATAGGCACAGTTCGTTTTCATATAATTGTAAATTACTTGAAAAAGCATTTCCAAGTTGCTAGTTAATTGCTAGTGTGTTAAACATGTCTGATTCAGAGGAAGATACATGTGTTATATGTACTAATGCCAAAGTGGAGCCCAATAGAAATTTATGTACTAACTGTATTGATGCTACTTTAAATAAAAGTCAATCTGTACAAATTGAACATATTTCACCAGACAACGAGGGGAGAGTTATGCCGACTAACTCGCCTCACGTGTCAGTACCTGCATCTCCCGCTCGGGAGGTGCGTGATATTGTAGCGCCGAGTACATCTGGGTGGCCATTTCAAATCACATTACAGGATATGGCTACTGTCATGACTGAAGTTTTGGCTAAATTACCAGAACTTAGAGGCAAGCGTGATCACTCTGGGGTGAGAACAGAGTGCGCTGATAATATTAGGGCCATGTCAGACACTGCGTCACAGGCGGCAGAACATGAGGACGGAGAACTTCATTCTGTGGGTGACGGTTCTGATCCAAACAGATTGGATTCAGATATTTAAAATTTTAAATTTAAGCTGGAAAACCTCCGTTTATTACTAGGGGAGGTGTTAGCGGCTCTGAATGATTGTAACACAGTTGCAATACCAGAGAAAATGTGTAGGTTGGATAAATATTTTGCGGTACCGGCGATTACTGATGTTTTTCCTATACCTAAGAGACTTACTGAAATTGTTACTAAGGAGTGGGATAGGCCCGGTGTGCCGTTCTCACCTCCTCCGATATTTAGAAAAATGTTTCCAATAGACGCCACCACACGGGACTTATGGCAAACGGTCCCTAAGGTGGAGGGAGCAGTTTCTACTTTGGCTAAGCGTACCACTATCCCGGTGGAGGATAGCTGTGCCTTTTCAGATCCAATGGATAAAAAATTAGAGGGTTACCTTAAGAAAATGTTTGTTCAACAAGGTTTTATATTGCAACCTCTTGCATGTATTGCGCCTGTCACGGCTGCAGCAGCATTTTGGTTTGAGTCTCTGGAAGAGACACTTGAATCATCTACACTAGATGAGATTACACTCAAACTTAGAACCCTTAAGTTAGCTAACTCATTTATTTCAGATGCCGTAGTACATTTAACTAAACTTACGGCTAAGAATTCCGGATTTGCCATTCAGGCACGCAGAGCGCTGTGGCTAAAATCCTGGTCAGCTGATGTTACTTCTAAATCTAAATTGCTTAATATACCTTTCAAAGGGCAGACCTTATTCGGGCCCGGGTTGAAAGAGATTATCGCTGACATTACAGGAGGTAAAGGCCATGCCCTGCCTCAGGACAAAGCCAAACCTAGGGCTAGACAGTCTAATTTTCGTTCCTTTCGTAATTTCAAAGCAGGAACAGCATCAACTTCCTCTGCACCAAAACAGGAAGGAGCTGTTGCTCGCTACAGACAAGGCTGGAAACCTAACCAGTCCTGGAACAAGGGCAAGCAGGCCAGGAAACCGGCTGCTGCCCCTAAGACAGCATGAATCGAGGGCCCCCGATCCGGGACCGGATCTAGTAGGGGGCAGACTTTCTCTCTTCGCCCAGGCTTGGGCAAGAGATGTTCAGGATCCCTGGGCGTTAGAGATCATATCTCAGGGATACCTTCTGGACTTCAAATCCTCTCCCCCAAGAGGGAGATTTCATCTGTCAAGGTTGTCAACAAACCAAATAAAGAAAGAAGCGTTCCTGCGCTGCGTACAAGATCTTTTATTAATGGGAGTGATCCATCCAGTTCCGCGGTCGGAACAAGGACAAGGGTTTTACTCAAATCTGTTTGTAGTTCCCAAAAAAGAGGGAACTTTCAGGCCAATCTTGGATTTAAAGATCCTAAACAAATTCCTAAGAGTTCCATCGTTCAAGATGGAAACGATTCGAACAATTTTGCCCATGATCCAAGAGGGTCAGTACATGACCACAGTGGATTTAAAGGATGCTTACCTTCACATACCGATTCACAGAAATCATTACCGGTATCTAAGGTTTGCCTTTCTAGACAGGCATTACCAGTTTGTAGCTCTTCCATTCGGATTGGCTACAGCTCCAAGAATCTTCACAAAGGTTCTGGGTACTCTTCTGGCGGTACTAAGACCGCGAGGAATTTCGGTAGCTCCGTACCTAGACGACATTCTGATACAAGCTTCAAGCTTTCAAACTGCCAAGTCTCATACAGAGTTAGTACTGGCATTTCTAAGGTCGCATGGATGGAAGGTGAACAAAAAGAAGAGTTCTCTCTTTCCACTCACAAGAGTTCCCTTCTTGGGGACTCTGATAGATTCTGTAGAAATGAAGATTTACCTGACAGAAGACAGGTTAACAAAGCTTCAAAATGCATGCCGGGTCCTTCATTCCATTCAACACCCGTCAGTAGCTCAATGCATGGAGGTGATCGGCTTAATGGTAGCGGCAATGGACATAGTACCTTTTGCACGCCTACATCTCAGACCACTGCAATTGTGCATGCTAAGTCAGTGGAATGGGGATTACTCAGATTTGTCCCCCACTCTGAATCTGAATCAAGAGACCAGAAATTCTCTTCTATGGTGGCTTTATCGGCCACACCTGTCCAGGGGAATGCCATTCAGCAGGCCAGACTGGACAATTGTAACAACAGACGCCAGCCTTCTAGGTTGGGGTGCTGTCTGGAATTCTCTGAAGGCTCAGGGACTATGGAATCAGGAGGAGAGTCTCCTTCCAATAAACATTCTGGAATTGAGAGCAGTTCTCAATGCCCTTCTGGCTTGGCCCCAGTTAACAACTCGGGGGTTCATCAGGTTTCAGTCGGACAACATCACGACTGTAGCTTACATCAACTATCAGGGAGGGACAAGAAGCTCCCTAGCAATGATGGAAGTATCAAAGATAATTCGCTGGGCAGAGTCTCACTCTTGCCACCTGTCTGCAATCCACATCCCGGGAGTGGAGAACTGGGAGGCGGATTTCTTAAGTCGTCAGACTTTTCATCCGGGGGAGTGGGAACTTCATCCGGAGGTCTTTGCCCAGATACTTCGACGTTGGGGCAAACCAGAGATAGATCTCATGGCGTCTCGTCAGAACGCCAAGATTCCTCGCTACGGGTCCAGATCAAGGGATCCTGGAGCGGTTCTGATAGATGCTTTGACAGCACCTTGGACCTTCGGGATGGCTTATGTGTTTCCACCCTTCCCGATGCTTCCTCGATTGATTGCCAGAATCAAACAGGAGAGAGCATCAGTGATTCTAATAGCACCTGCATGGCCACGCAGGACTTGGTATGCAGATCTAGTGGACATGTCATCCTGTCCGCCTTGGTCTCTACCTCTGAAACAGGACCTTCTGATCCAGGGTCCATTCAAACATCAAAATCTAACTTCTCTGAAGCTGACTGCTTGAAAATTGAACGCTTGATTTTATCAAAACGTGGTTTTTCTGAGCCAGTTATTGATACCTTAATACAGGCTAGGAAGCCTGTTACCAGAAGGATTTACCATAAAATATGGCGTAAATACTTATATTGGTGCGAATCCAAGAGTTACTCATGGAGTAAGGTTAGAATTCCAAGGATATTGTCTTTTCTACAAGAAGGTTTAGAAAAGGGGTTATCTGCTAGTTCTTTAAAGGGACAGATTTCAGCTCTGTCCATTCTTTTACACAAACGTCTGTCAGAAGTTCCGGACGTTCAAGCTTTTTGTCAGGCTTTAGCTAGGATCAAGCCTGTGTTTAAAACTGTTGCTCCGCCATGGAGTTTGAACTTAGTTCTTAATGTTTTACAGGGTGTTCCGTTTGAACCCCTTCATTCCATTGATATCAAGTTGTTATCTTGGAAAGTTCTGTTTTTAATGGCTATTTCCTCGGCTCGAAGAGTTTCTGAGTTATCTGCCTTACATTGTGATTCTCCTTATCTGATTTTTCATTCAGACAAGGTAGTTCTGCGTACTAAACCTGGGTTCCTACCTAAGGTGGTCACTAACAGGAATATCAATCAGGAGATTGTTGTTCCATCTTTGTGTCCTAATCCTTCCTCGAAGAAGGAACGTCTGCTACACAATCTAGATGTAGTCCGCGCCCTGAAATTTTATCTACAGGCAACTAAGGATTTTCGTCAAACGTCTTCCCTGTTTGTCGTTTATTCTGGTCAGAAGAGAGGTCAAAAAGCTTCGGCTACCTCTCTCTCCTTTTGGCTTCGTAGCATAATACGATTAGCCTATGAGACTGCTGGACAGCAGCCCCCTGAAAGAATTACAGCTCATTCTACTAGAGCTGTGGCTTCCACTTGGGCCTTTAAGAATGAGGCTTCTGTTGAACAGATTTGCAAGGCTGCAACTTGGTCTACTCTTCATACTTTTTCCAAATTTTACAAATTTGACACTTTTGCTTCTTCGGAGGCTGTTTTTGGGAGAAAGGTTCTTCAGGCAGTGGTTCCCTCCGTATAAAGAGCCTGCCTGTCCCTCCCGTCATCCGTGTACTTTTTCTTTGGTATTGGTATCCCAGAAGTAATGATGACCCGTGGACTGACCACACTTAACAGGAGAAAACAAAATTTATGCTTACCTGATAAATTCATTTCTCCTGTAGTGTGGTCAGTCCACGGCCCGCCCTGTTTTTTATGGCAGGCTTAAAATTTTTGTTGGATTATACTCCAGTCACCACTACACCCTTGGGCTTCTCCTTTCTCGTTGGTCCTTTGGTCGAATGACTGGAGGTGACGTAGAGGGGAGGAGCTATATAGCAGCTCTGCTGGGTGAATCCTCTTGCACTTCCTGTAGGGGAGGAGATAATATCCCAGAAGTAATGATGACCCGTGGACTGACCACACTACAGGAGAAATGAATTTATCAGGTAAGCATAAATTTTGTTTTTCATGTAACTGCATGTAATATTCACCACTATAAAGAAGAATATGCACAGATACTGGTCTAAAAATCCAGTAGAAAACTTTTAAAAACTTACTTTTAAGCTCCCAGTTTATCACTGTTGATGAGGTTAGGCTGGAACACCAAGTGAAAGGGGCTGGGTAAGCAGAAAAAGTAGACCCCGTCTTCCCTTCCCTGCATATTAAAAAAGATAGATTACACAAACTGGAATGTGTAAACCTGAGTCTACATCTGATAATTTTGGGCTTGGTTAGGAGTATGAAAATCAGTACGTTATTAAAAAAATAAGCAAATGTATACATTGTTACAAAAACAATCCCAGATGGGCTAGTGTACAATGTCCCTTTAATCCACAAGACTGCCCCACTGTTTTCTTTATTTGCATATGTGTGTAACCACCAATCACCAGCTAGCTTGTGGTGCATTCCTGCTCCTGAGCAGACCTATGTTTACTTTTCAACCACGGATTCTAAGAGAACAAAGTGCAATTTATAATATAAGGCAATTGAATAGTTTCTTACAATTGCACACTCTGGGGCCGATTTATCATGGCCGAATGGGGTGAAATACCCCTGTTTCCGGAAACAGGTCTTAAAGGGACACTATACCCAAACATTTTCTTTCATGATTAAGGTAGAGAATACAATTTTAAACATTCCAATTTACTTCTATTACCTAATTTGCTTCATTCTTTACATATACTTTAATGAAGAAATATCAATGCACACGGTGAACCAATCACAGGAGGCATCTATGTGCAGCTACCAATCAGCAGCTACTAAGCATATCTAGATATGCTTTTCAGCAAAGAATATCAAGAGAATGAAGCAAAATAGATAATATAAGTAAATTAGAAAGTTGTTTATAATTGTATGCTCTTTCTAAATCGTGAAAGAAAAAATTTGGGTTTCATGTCCCTTTAAGAAGCAGTGGTCTTAAGACCGCTGCTCCTTAACTTGTTCGCTGCCTCTGAGGCTGTGGACATCAATCCGCCCGAACAAATACGATCGGGTTGATTGACACATCCTGCTAGCAGCTGATTGTCCGCGAATCGGGGTGGCATTGCACAAGCAGTTCACCAGAACTGCTTGTGCAATGTTAAATGCTGACAGCGTATGCTGTCGCCATTTAGCGATACTGGGTGGACACGATTCGCTATAGCGAATCATGTCCGACTGGGGTATGATAAATCTACCCCTCTATCTGAATCATCTAACTCTAATTTTGACTTTCATTACCATTTTAATAAAAGCAGAATTGCAAGAACTGAGGTCTTGTTAATCTATATGTCTTTCAACAAGATATTTTTTTTCGTTCTACACATATTGTCAATATGCGCTGGCGGCTGACACTTTGGAACTGCATGCACTTTATCTGTCAATAAAGTTACCAACAATAAAATCAATATTACTTGTCTGACCCAGATACTTAGCATCGCTCCGTACGCCATTAGTCTGGAAAACGATGACTTGGGCAAGCAAAACTCTGCCATAGATGCAAAACAAGAGAACATGCCAAGAATCACATCAGGGAAATCGCTGAAGGAAATGAAGAGAGAAAGGTTTGTTTAACAAACACTGTGCATATTCATAAAGTTATTTAATACCCAATGGTAAACCATAAAGTATATCTGTCTGTGTTCATTAGATCTCAAACAAAAAGCAACTTAAAGGGACAGTTAGCACTTTGAGAATGTAATATAAAATGTTAAATTATGCATTCATTATTTATTTTTTCCTCTTTTTCTATAATTTAAATCTGAGAATTGTATATTATCTCCCTTATTTGCAATTTATCTTATATTCTGTGCTTAATCCGAAAAATGGAGATTATAGTGACATAATGACAGTGGCAAATTCTGTCATCTCTACACTCAAGTCCAGATTGTCTCCTCCTAAGACCGTAAAAAAACATAATTTATGTAAGAACTTATCTGATAAATTCATTTCTTTCATAGTGGCAAGAGTCCATGAGCTAGTGAAGTATGGGATATACATTCCTACCAGCAGGGGGCAAAGTTTCCCAAACCCCCAAATGCCTATAAATACACCTCCCATCTCACTCATACCTTAGTTTAACGTGTAGCCAAGAAGTGAGAGGTAAATGAAGGCGTAAAAAGCATACAAAAAGAGGAACTGGAAAAATAAAGTGCTTTATACATAAAAATCATAACCACCAAAAATAGGGTGGGTCTAATGGACTATGAAATAAATTAATTTATCAGGTAAGTTCTTACCAGGGATAGGCAAGGTGTCCGTACACGGACACTGGTGTCCGTGACTTGCCCTTGCAGTGTCCGCCACAACCTTAGTATATCTTTTCTTTCTGATTAAATAATATGAATAAAAAAAAAAATACGTAGCGTAAATAAAGTTAGTGGCTTGTCAAGAGACTGCTAGCAATATTGGGTGATAAGTTATGGAATAAATAAAGCCTGAGTGAAATACTGGATGTGTATCTGTATCTGTATAATAACACCCAGATCTATACAAAGACACAGTAGTGACACTGGCACATGCATATAGCCAGACAAGGCTGGTTATAGGGTGAGTGGTATCTGCATCAATATAATAATACCCAGCACAATATAACACAGTAGTGACACTGGCACATGGGTATAGCCAGACAAGGGCTGGTTATAGGATCAGTGGTATCTGCAAACACCCAGCACTATATAATGACACAGTAGTTACACTGGCTCATGGGTATAGTCAGATGAGGGCTTGTTATAGGATCAGTGATATCTGCATCAGTATAATAACACCCAGCACTATATAATGACACAGTAGTGACACTGGCACATGGGTATAGCCAGATGAGGGCTGGTTATAGGATCAGTGGTATCTGCATCAGTATAATAACACCAAGCACTATATAATGACACAGTAGTGACACTGGCACATGGGTATAGCCAGATAAGGGCTGGTTATAGGATCAGTGGTATCTGCATCAGTATAATAACACCCAGCGTTATATAATGACACAGTAGTGACACTGGCACATGGGTATAGCCAGATGAGGGCTGGTTATAGGATCAGTGATATCTGCATCAGTATAATAACACCCAGCGTTATATAATGACACAGTAGTGACACTGGCTCATGGGTATAGTCAGATGAGGGCTGGTTATAGGATCAGTGGTATCTGCATTAGTATAATAACACCCAGCACTATAAAATATTTTTTTTAATTTCATATGTACCTTGGTGTCCTTCACTAAGGTCTGTACTTTGGAAAATGTCCGCCACAGCCTTTGTCAGTGCCTATCCCTGGTTCTTACACAAATTATGTTTTCTTTCATGTAAGTGGCAAGAGTCCACGAGCTAGAAACGAATGGGCTATATAATTCCCAAGATGTGGAAATCCACAATTCACTAGAGAGGGAGGGATAAAATAACAACAGCTAAATCCGCTGAGAAATTAAATCCAAAATATAAATAAGTTTTCTCCAACATTGGTGTGTCCGGTCCACGGCGTCATCCTTGTGGGATATTCTCTTCCCCAACAGGAAATGGCAAAGAGTCCCAGCAAAGCTGGTCACATGATCCCTCCAAGGCTCCGCCCACCCCAGTCATTCTCTTTGCCGTTGCACAGGCAACATCTCCACGGAGATGGTTAAGAGTTTTTTGTAGTTTTATTCTTCTATCAAGTGTTTGTTATTTTAAAATAGTGCTGGTATGTACTATTTACTCTGAAACAGAAAAGGATGAAGATTTCTGTTTGTAAGAGGAAGATGATTTTTAGCAGACAGTAACTAAAATCGATTGCTGTTTCCACACAGGACTGTTGAGATGAAGTAACTTCAGTTGGGGGAAACAGTTAGCAGTCTTTTCTGCTTAAGGTATGACTAGCCATATTTCTAACAAGACCATGTAATGCTGGAAGGCTGTCATTTCCCCTCATGGGGACCGGTAAGCCATTTTCTTAGTTAAACATAAAAGAATAAAGGGCTTCAAAAAGGGCTTAAAAACTGGTAGACATTTTTCTGGGCTAAAACAATTGCTTTACTAGGCATATTATGCAGATTCTAACTAATTATTGGTATTATAATCTTGGGGAACGTTTAGAAAAACGGCAGGCACTGTGTTGGACACCTTTTTCAGATGGGGGCCTTTCTAGTTATAGACAGAGCCTCATTCTGGGACTGTATAGGGGTTAAATGTAAAAACGGCTCCGGTTCCGTTAATTTAACGGTTAAAGCTCTGAAATTTGGTGTGCAATACTTTTAATGCTTTAAGACACTGTGGTGAAATTTTGGTGAATTTTGAACAATTCCTTCATACTTTTTCACATATTCAGTAATAAAGTGTTTTCAGTTTGAAATTTAAAGTGACAGTAACGGTTTTATTTTAAAACGTTTTTTGTGCTTTGTTGACAAGTTTAAGCCTGTTTAACATGTCTGTACCATCAGATAAGCTATGTTCTATATGTATGAAAGCCAATGTGTCTCCCCATTTAAATTTATGTGATAATTGTGCCATAGTGTCCAAACAAAGTAAGGACAGTAATGCAACAGATAATGATATTGCCCAAGATGATTCCTCAAATGAGGGGAGTAAACATGATACTACATCATCCCCTACTGTGTCTACACCAGTTATGCCCACACAGGAGGCCCCTAGTACATCTAGTGCGCCAATACTTATTACCATGCAACAATTAACGGCTGTAATGGATAACTCCATAGCAAATCTTTTATCCAAAATGCCTACTTATCAGAGAAAGCGCGATTGCTCTGTTTTAAACACTGAAGAGCAGGAGGGCGCTGATGATATTTGTTCTGACATACCCTCACACCAATCTCAAGGGGCCATGAGGGAGGTTTTGTCTGATGGAGAAATTTCAGATTCAGGAAAAATTTCTCATCAAGCTGAACCTGATGTTGTGACATTTAAATTTAAATTAGAACATCTCCGCGCACTGCTTAAGGAGGTGTTATCTACTCTGGATGATTGTGACAATTTGGTCATTCCAGAGAAATTATGTAAGATGGACAAGTTCCTAGAGGTTCTGGTGCCCCCCGACGCTTTTCCTATACCCAAGCGGGTGGCGGACATAGTAAATAAAGAGTGGGAAAGGCCCGGCATACCTTTTGTTCCCCCCCCTATATTTAAGAAATTATTTCCTATAGTCGACCCCAGAAAGGACTTATGGCAGACAGTCCCCAAGGTCGAGGGGGCGGTTTCTACTCTAAACAAACGCACTACTATTCCTATCGAAGATAGTTGTGCTTTCAAAGATCCTATGGATAAGAAATTAGAGGGTTTGCTTAAAAAGATTTTTGTACAGCAAGGTTACCTTCTACAACCAATTTCATGCATTGTTCCTGTCACTACGGCAGCGTGTTTCTGGTTCGAGGAACTAGAAAAATCGCTCAGTAAAGAATCTTCGTATGAGGAGGTTATGGACAGAGTTCAAGCACTTAAATTGGCTAACTCTTTTGTTTTAGATGCCGCTTTGCAATTAGCTAGATTAGCGGCGAAAAATTCAGGGTTTGCTGTCGTGGCGCGCAGAGTGCTTTGGCTAAAGTCTTGGTCAGCGGATGTGTCTTCCAAGACAAAATTGCTTAACATTCCTTTCAAAGGTAAAACATTATTTGGACCTGATTTGAAAGAGATTATTTCAGACATCACTGGGGGAAAGGGCCACGCCCTCCCACAGGATAGGTCTTTTAAGGCTAATAATAAGCCTAATTTTCGTCCCTTTCGCAGAAACGGACCAGTCTCTAATTCTGTATCCTCTAAGCAAGATGGTAATACTTCACAACCCAAACCAGCCTGGAAACCAATGCAAGGCTGGAACAAGGGTAAGCAGGCCAAGAAGCCTACCACTGCTACCAAAACAGCATGAAGGGATAGCCCCCGATCCGGGACCGGATCTAGTGGGGGGCAGACTTTCTCTCTTTGCTCAGGCTTGGGCAAGAGATGTTCAGGATCCTTGGGCGCTAGAAATAGTTTCTCAAGGTTATCTCCTGGAATTCAAGGAACTACCCCCAAGGGGAAGGTTCCACAGGTCTCAATTATCTTCAAACCAAATAAAGAGACAGGCATTCTTACATTGTGTAGAAGACCTGTTAAAGATGGGAGTGATACATCCAGTTCCAATAAGAGAACAAGGAATGGGATTTTATTCCAATCTGTTCATAGTTCCCAAAAAAGAGGGAACATTCAGACCAATTTTGGATCTAAAGATCCTAAACAAATTTCTCAGGGTACCATCGATCCTACCTACTATCCAGGAAAATCAATTTATGACTACCGTGGATTTAAAGGATGCGTACCTACATATTCCTTTCCACAAGGAACATCATCAGTTCCTAAGGTTCGCTTTTCTGGACAAGCATTACCAGTTTATGGCACTTCCATTTGGATTAGCCACTGCTCCAAGGATTTTCACAAAGGTACTAGGGTCCCTTCTAGCGGTTCTAAGACCAAGGGGCATTGCAGTAGTACCTTACTTGGACGACATCCTGATTCAAGCGTCGTCCCTGTCAAAAGCAAAGGCTCATACGGACATCGTCCTAGCCTTTCTCAGATCTCACGGATGGAAGGTGAACAAAGAAAAAAGTTCTCTGTCCCCGTCAACAAGAGTTCCCTTCTTGGGAACAATAATAGATTCCTTAGAAATGAGGATTTTTCTGACAGAGGTCAGAAAATCAATACTTCTAAGCTCTTGTCAAGTACTTCATTCTGTTCCTCGTCCTTCCATAGCGCAGTGCATGGAAGTAATAGGATTGATGGTTGCAACAATGGACATAGTTCCTTTTGCACAAATTCATCTAAGACCATTACAACTGTGCATGCTCAGACAGTGGAATGGGGATTATACAGACTTGTCTCCGACGATTCAAGTAGATCAAAAGACCAGAGATTCACTCCGTTGGTGGCTGACCCTGGACAATCTGTCACAGGGAATGAGCTTCCGCAGACCAGAGTGGGTCATTGTCACGACCGACGCCAGCCTAGTGGGCTGGGGCGCGGTCTGGGAATCCCTGAAAGCTCAGGGTCTATGGTCTCGGGAAGAGTCTCTTCTCCCGATAAACATTCTGGAACTGAGAGCGATATTCAATGCTCTCAGAGCTTGGCCTCAACTAGCAAAGGCCAAATTCATAAGGTTTCAGTCAGACAACATGACGACCGTTGCATATATCAATCATCAGGGGGGAACAAGGACTTCCCTGGCGATGAAAGAAGTGACCAAGATAATTCAATGGGCGGAGGATCACTCCTGCCACTTGTCTGCGATCCACATCCCAGGAGTGGAAAATTGGGAAGCGGATTTTCTGAGTCGTCAGACATTCCATCCGGGGGAGTGGGAACTCCATCCGGAAATCTTTGCCCAAATAACTCAATTATGGGGCATTCCAGACATGGATCTGATGGCGTCTCGTCAGAACTTCAAGGTTCCTTGCTACGGGTCCAGATCCAGGGATCCCAAGGCGACCCTAGTAGATGCACTAGTAGCACCTTGGACCTTCAACCTAGCTTATGTATTCCCACCGTTTCCTCTCATCCCCAGGCTGGTAGCCAGGATCAATCAGGAGAGGGCCTCGGTGATCTTGATAGCTCCTGCGTGGCCACGCAGGACTTGGTATGCAGACCTGGTGAATATGTCATCGGCTCCACCATGGAAGCTACCTTTGAGACAGGACCTTCTTGTTCAGGGTCCATTCGAACATCCGAATCTGGTTTCCCTCCAACTGACGGCTTGGAGATTGAACGCTTGATTTTATCAAAGCGTGGGTTTTCAGATTCTGTAATAGATACTCTGATTCAGGCTAGAAAGCCTGTAACTAGAAAAATTTACCATAAAATATGGAAAAAATATATCTGTTGGTGTGAATCTAAAGGATTCCCATGGAACAAGATAAAAATTCCTAAGATTCTATCCTTTCTACAAGAAGGTTTGGAGAAAGGATTATCTGCAAGTTCTCTGAAGGGACAGATCTCTGCTTTATCTGTTTTACTTCACAAAAGACTGGCAGCTGTGCCAGATGTTCAAGCATTTGTTCAGGCTCTGGTTAGGATCAAGCCTGTTTACAGACCTTTGACTCCTCCCTGGAGTCTAAATCTAGTTCTTTCAGTTCTTCAAGGGGTTCCGTTTGAACCCTTACATTCCGTAGATATTAAGTTATTATCTTGGAAAGTTTTGTTTTTGGTTGCAATTTCTTCTGCTAGAAGAGTTTCAGAGTTATCTGCTCTGCAGTGTTCTCCGCCCTATCTGGTGTTCCATGCAGATAAGGTGGTTTTTCGTACTAAGCCTGGTTTTCTTCCGAAAGTTGTTTCCAACAAAAATATTAACCAGGAGATAGTTGTACCTTCTTTGTGTCCGAATCCAGTTTCAAAGAAGGAACGTTTGTTACACAATTTGGACGTAGTCCGTGCTCTAAAATTCTATTTAGAGGCTACTAAAGATTTCAGACAAACATCTTCCTTGTTTGTTGTTTATTCTGGTAAAAGGAGAGGTCAAAAAGCGACTTCTACCTCTCTTTCCTTTTGGCTTAAAAGCATTATCCGATTGGCTTATGAGACTGCCGGACGGCAGCCTCCTGAAAGAATCACAGCTCACTCCACTAGGGCTGTGGCTTCCACATGGGCCTTCAAGAACGAGGCTTCTGTTGACCAGATATGTAAGGCAGCGACTTGGTCTTCACTGCACACTTTTGCCAAATTTTACAAATTTGATACTTTTGCTTCTTCGGAGGCTATTTTTGGGAAAAAGGTTTTGCAAGCCGTGGTGCCTTCCATTTAGGTGACCTGATTTGCTCCCTCCCTTCATCCGTGTCCTAAAGCTTTGGTATTGGTTCCCACAAGTAAGGATGACGCCGTGGACCGGACACACCAATGTTGGAGAAAACAGAATTTATGCTTACCTGATAAATTACTTTCTCCAACGGTGTGTCCGGTCCACGGCCCGCCCTGGTTTTTTAATCAGGTCTGATGAATTATTTTCTCTAACTACAGTCACCACGGTATCATATGGTTTCTCCTATATATATTTCCTCCTGTCCGTCGGTCGAATGACTGGGGTGGGCGGAGCCTTGGAGGGATCATGTGACCAGCTTTGCTGGGACTCTTTGCCATTTCCTGTTGGGGAAGAGAATATCCCACAAGTAAGGATGACGCCGTGGACCGGACACACCGTTGGAGAAAGTAATTTATCAGGTAAGCATAAATTCTGTTTTCTTGAAAAAATTAAAAAAAAACTCAAATCAAAGGCACTACAATCAAACTTAGATAAGTGCCTGAAGAACCTTTCTACCAAAGGCTGCTTCTGAAAAAGCAAACGCAACAAAATGGTAAAATTAAAGGGACATGAAACCCAATTTTTTTTCTTTCATGATTTAAAAAGAGCAATTTTAAACAACTTTCCAATTTACTTCTATTATCTAATTTCCTTCATTATCTTGATATCCTTTGTTGAAAATCATATCTAAATAGGTCCAGTAGCTGCTGATTGGTGGCTGCACATAGATGCCTTGTTTGATAGGCTCACCCATGTGCATTGCTATTTCTTAAACAAGGGACATCTAAAGAATGAAGCAGATTAGATTATAGAAGTAAATTGGGATGTTGTTTAAAATTGTATTCTCTATCTGAATCATGAATGAAAAATTTGGGGTTTCATATCCCTTTAAGAAAAAGTATGCAAAGGAAAACCAAACTACTGCTTTGCAAATGTAATCAACTGAAGCTTCATTCTTGACAACCCAAGAAGAGGCAACTAATCTAGTAAAAGGAGCTGTAATTCTCTGAGGTGGAGACTGCCGCGCCTTCAAATAAGCTTTGTGAAACAAACGCTTCAATCAAAAAATGCCAGAGAAATAGCAGAGGCTTTCTGACCTTTCCTGGTGCCACAAAAAATAGCAAATAGACTAGAAGTCTTTTTGAAATCTTAAATAGCCTCAACATAATATTTCAAAGCCCTTACCACCTCCAAAGATTGAGAAAACCTTACAAGAGTATTCTTAGAATTGGGACACAAAGAAGGAACAAATTCCTTATTGAATTTGTTAGAATTCACAACTTTAGACAAAAATTTAAATGAAGTCCGCAAAACAGCTTTATCTTGATGGAAAATCAGATAAAGAAACTCGCAAAATAGAGCAGACAATTCAGAAACTCTTCTCCAAAAGAAATAACACTTTTCAAGAAAGTAATTAATAATCAGAGAATGCATAGGCTCAAAAGGAGGAGCCTGAAAAAAAACCTTCAAAACTAAGTTGAATCCCCAAGGAAGAGAAATAGATTAAATAACAGTTTTGATACAAATCAAAACCTGAACAAAACAGTGAATATCAGAAAGTTTAGCAATCTTTCTATGAAATAAGAGAGAGCAGAAATGTATCCTTCAAAGTATTTGCAGATAAACCCTTCTCCAAAACATCCGGAAAAACTCTGAAAGAATGCCAAGAATAATTATGAGTGGAACACCATGAAATATAGATTTTCCAAACCCAATAACATTTTTTTCCTTGAAACAGACTTATGAGCCTGTACCATAGTTCTAATCACTTAGTCAGAGAAACCTCTATGACTAAGTACTAAGCGTTCAATTTCCATGCCTTCAAATGTACGGATTTTAGACCTTGATGGAAAAAAACGCCCTAGAGACAGAAGGTCTGGCCTTAAAGGAAGTGGCCAAGGCTGGCAACTGAACATCCAGACAAGATCCGCATATCAAAACCTGTGAGACCATGCTGGTGCTATCAGAAACACATGAGATTGAACCATTATGATCTAGAAGATTACCTTTGAAAGAAGAACCAGAGACGGAAAGATAATAAGCAAGTTGGTAAAAACCAAGCAACTGCTAAGGCATCTACCATCTGGGCCTGAGGATCCCTGGACCTGGAAAGGTATTTGGAAAGCTTCTTGTTTTGACGAGAGGCCATCAGATCTATTTCTGGAAGACCCCACATCTGTACAAGATGAAAAAAAACACATCTGAATGAAGAGACCACTTCCCCAGATATAAAGTCTGACGGCTGAGATAATCCACTTCCCAATTGTCTACACCTGGGATATGAATCGCAGAATTTAGACAAGAGTTGGATTCCGCCCAAGAAAGTATCCGAGATACTTCCTTCATAACTGAAGGACTGCGAGTCCCTCCTTGAGGGACGCAAAACAAATGAAATAATGCAACTCTTGTCATAACAGGTGCAACTTCGCGCCAAAAAACCTTGCGACAAGAAAGTCGCAAGAAATGACGTAACTCGCGTCACAGCAGACGCGACTTCATGCCAAAAAAAATTTTGCTCCAAAAATTTCGCAATAAAAATTACATTCTGCACCATCGCAAGCCTAAGCCTGTGAAAATTTTTGAAAAAAAACAGACTCCAAGTTACAACTAACTGGAACCCCAGGTAAGCCTAAAAACTCCCATAAACATAATTTCCAAGCTAAAACTGTTAGACTGCAGAGGGAAATGCACAGACCTGACTCATGGCAAATATATACAATATACATTTAAAACTTTATAAGATAAAGTGCCAAACATAGCTGAGAGTGTCTTAAAAAATGATATATACTTACCGGAAGACACCCATCCACATATATAGCAGACAGCCAAACCAGTACTGAAACATATCAGCAGAGGCAATGGTAGAGGAGTATAATGTCGATCTGTAAAGGGAGGCAGCAGATGAATCCCTGCAACCGATTTACAGAGAGCCCTAGAATAGATTTTCCATAGGTGAAAACATGGCATCGTTAGGCAATACTCCCTTCACATTCCTCAAACACTGTATTTTGAGAGGAACTGGGCTTTAATATGCTTAGAAGCGCCTATTGAAGAAGAAAATCAAGCACAACTTGCTTCACCACCTCCACAAGGAGGCAAAAATTGTAAAACTAAGGTATGAGTTAGGTGGGAGGTGTATTTATAGGCATTTGGAGGTTTGGGAAACTTTGCCCCCTCCTGGTAGGAATGTATATCCCATACGTCACTAGCTCATGGACTCTTGCCACTTACATGAAAGAAATAATTGTAGCAAACAAGGTGTCAATTAGTTCTAGTAGAGTCCAGACTCTGTTGGTATGTTCATCTATTGGAAGCCTACAGAAAATAAATGTTGCAATTACAAAGGATTTACTGTTCCTTTAAATACTAATTTGATATTTTGTACTTTAATGTCTATAGTCAGTTTTCATATATAGCTTCCTTGTCCACTTCATTGCTATTAGAATCAGTAATGGAATGCGACATCACAATCTATAAATACACTGGCACACTAAAGGGCAAGGTAATATACTAAAAATAGTTTTTAGGGTGAGCAAGTATTAGCTGTTATTGCAAAATTAAAGCTGGGCATTTTACTCTATTTAGAGTATTGACGTTTTTACAATAAATAAACAGTTAATAAAGAATTATTCAAGCCTAATGTCTTCCACTGGTAATTTCCATTCCATTACGCAGATTTTCTTTTATAAAAGCCTTTAATGACTACAGTCTGCATCAATAAATTGTGTGTTTTAATTAAAATAGTTTTCAAGGATTTTAAAGAGAAATGTGAGTCAAAATAATATGATGCATATGAAAGAACGGCAATGAAACACTTCAAATGTTTTAATGTGAAACTAGTAGGAATATATATTTGTGCAGAATTGACACTGCTGTGATCAAAGCTTATTGGCTAAGAGGAACACCTCCTACTGTTCTATTTGTGGAGAAGTAAAAGGCCCCTATTTATCAAATGTCTCACAAGAGCTGCTGGTGCAACGCCGCCCCCTGCAGACTCGCGGCCAATCAGCCGCCAGCAGGGAGGTGTCAATCAACCCGATCGTACTTGATCGGGTTGAATTGCGGCAATGTCTGTCTGCCTGCTAAAAGTAATAACTTTTAGTAGAAGCATTTTTGCTAATGGAAGTTTATTTCAAAAATGCTTTTATTTAAAAATGAAATGCACTCATGTACATGTCAGCTTTGACCTTTCTGCCCCTTTAATGTTGAAAATAAGGCCTTGAAAACATCACAGGAAGGCAACTTTATCTATGTACTTTACTTTTTATAGGGGTTAAATAATATTTTCTTAGAAAATTAAATGCTTTAAAAAAATAGAGCATTTTATTTTTTGTCACTAGAATGTTCCTTTAGCATCTTGTCTTAAAGGGACATTACACACTAAATAAATGCTAGATAGAATGATGCATTGAAAGAAAAGATTAGTCTGAGAATAACATGTAGATGTTTTTAACGTTTCATTGGCTGTTTAAATATGGACAAAATAAGTGTACAGTTTTAGTGTCTATAAAACAATGGGAGCTGCCATGTTGTAACTTAGGTTACCTTCACTGCTGTGGCCAATTAGGGACAGTTATAAATAGGTTACTAGAGTGTACAGCCAATGGCTGTGTGGAATATAACAGTGTTCTGCACTTCCATTTCTAGCAGGAACTGAAACGCTCACAATTTCAGAATAGAAAAGGGGACAAAATAAATAATGAAAGTATATTGCAGACATATATATTATCATCTCAGAGTGTTTAATGTCCCTTCCAATATTCTAACGGAGATGTATGTTATTATCAGTTGTTGCATTTACTGCAATGAATTTATTTGCAATGTCAGTTTAAACATATATATGTATGTGATAATATATGTTATGCAAATGCAATTAGAGAAAGAAATAGGCCAACTACTTTCATTAAAAACAAGAAGATGATTGTGGAATAATTAGTAGATTTTTGTTATATGATCACAGCTCATCAAGAGACCTTAAACTGGAACAGCGAATCAGGGAACATATCCAGGCCATGAAAGAGAGAAAGAAAAGCACAAAGGGAACTGCTCATGAAGAGCTTGAGACATCTAAGAAAGAACTAGAAGAGGTATATTCTCAAAACCAAGATAATCCGTTCATTTACGGACCATGTCCTCTGTTCAAAATGAATAAATTATTTAAAGGGACATAAAAGTGCAAAAAGAAAATGCGCAAATGTGTTAGGTCATTTTATTATTTAAAATAACTATGTGCTACATTACAAGTGGCACGTTAAAGTTAGAGCGAGTCACGAAAAGCAATATTGTGATGTGTTAACTATATATACAGTTGTGCTCATAAGTTTACATACCCTGGCAGAATTTATGATTTCTTGGCCATTTTTCAGAGAATATGAATGATAACACAAAATCTTTTCTTTCACTCATGGTTAGTGTTTGGCTGAAGCCATTTATTATCAGTCAACTGTGTTTACTCTTTTTAAATCATAATGACAACAGAAACTACCCAAATGACCCTGATCAAAAGTTTACATACCCCGGTGATTTTGGCCTGATAACATGCACACAAGTTGACACAAAGGTGTTTGAATGGCTATTAAAGGTAACCATCCTCACCTGTGATCTGTTTTCTTGTAATTAGTGTGGGTGTATAAAAGGTCAATGAGTTTCTGCACTCCTGACAGACCCTTGCATCTTTCATCCAGTGCTGCACTGACAGTTGATTGATAATAAATGGCTTCAGCCAAACACTAACCATTAGTGAAAGAAAAGTTTTTGTGTTATCATTCATAATCTCTGAAAAATGGCCAAGAAATCATAAATTCTGCCGGGGTATGTAAACTTATGAGCACAACTGTATATAAATATATGTCTAAATATGTGTATATACATGTGTATTTATGTGTATATATGTATATACATACATATATTCACATGTATATACACGTTGGAGCCCTTTCCACTCAAATACATTTAAACAAGAAAAATAATTTTTATTTAAAGGGACAGTTAACACAAGAATTTTTGTTGTTTTAAAAGATAGATAATTCCTTAACCCTTTGAGTGCTAAGCACTTTCCCACCTGGGTGCTAATCTGATTTTTTTTTTAAATGTTTTTACCTAAAGCAGCATGCCCCCTTTCCCTATACTTTGTATTGTTTGTTTTCAATAAAGTTGCGCGGTGACCAGTGTTCCCTCTAAAGCCAGTTTTGTGTGCGGCCCAGCAGTTAATTAGGTAACCGCACCCTGCAATTAGCAAACACTGTACAATGCAGACTGCAAGGTATGATTCTCTTATTAACTGTTTCACTGCTGGGCCGCACACAAAACTGGCCTTAGAGGGAACACTGGCGGTGACGTCATCAAGTCATTGCGCGTGACGTGACCGCGCAAAACGTGAAGCCCCGGCGATGCCTGTCACTATGCACTCAAGGGGTTAACTCTAAACCCAAATTGTTTCTTTCATGATTCAGATGCGATTTTAAGCAACTTTCTAATTTACTCCTATTATCAATTTTTCTTCATTCTCTTGCTATTAGAAAGTTGCTTAAAATGGCATGCTCTATCTGAATCATGAAAGAAAACATTTGGGTTTAGTGTTCCTTTAATGACCCATTCCCCAGTTTTGCATAACCAACACAGTTAAAATAATACGTTTTACCTCTGTAATTACCTTGTATCTAAGCCTCTGCTGACTGCCCCCTTATTTCAGTTCTTTTGACAGACTTGCATTTTAGCCAATCAGTGCTCACTCCTCAGTAAATTCATGTGCATGAGCTCAATGTTATCTATATGAAACACATGAACTAACTCCCTCTAGTGGTCAAAATGTATTCAGCTTAGAGGCGGCCCTCAAGGTCTAAGAAATAAGCATATGAACCTTCTAGGTTTAGCTTTCAACTAAGAATACCAAGAAAACAAAGCAAAATTGGTGGTTAAAGTAAATTGGAAAGTTGTTTAAAATTACATGCCCTATTTCAATCATGAAAGTTTTTTTGGACTTGACTGTCCCTTTGAATATAATATTTGTATTATATTTTACTGTGTTTTTACTGTAAATAGTTTACATTCAAATGTTTATTGTATTTATATATATATATATATATATATATATATATATATATATATATATATATATATAATGTAAGACTAACAGCACAAATCTTAAGAGAATGAAATACCAACATCACTCTGTTTGTGCAACTTTTCAGAGTGATGGTGCAGCTAGATAGAAAAAGATAAATATGAATATAGGAGGAGGGTCAAAAATCACTTGATTAAAGCAATTTCCAAAGTCTATCTTGACCTGCACTGGTAATGTCAAATAATTCAAGAGACCCCTGTTAAAGGACACCAAATGAACAATGCACATAGAGCGATCAATTTGAAAATATATATATATGTGTGTGTGTTAGGGGTAACGTCGGATATCCAGATAATTCTAGGATTACCTGGGTAATACTGACAATACCCCAGTAGCTGTGGGTAAAGCCTGATTTAACATCATACATCGGGCTTTATCCGGGTATATATTGTATTGAAATCCTTTGCAGTTATGAGGATGAGAACATGATTCATGCAATATTCATTTGTAATAAAGTGTTATATACCTATATATAATCATGTATGTGTGTGTGTGTGTATATATATATATATATATATATATATATATATATATAAAACTGAAGGATTTGCTCTCTCATATACAAATCAGCGTGACAGGAGCGAAGGAGATATAGGAGACAAAAGATCCGCACTCTCTGGACTTGCATCAAGTGAATCATTTTTTCAGTATGTGACCTTTCAGGGATCAAGCATTCCCCTTTATCAGACCCTATATACATATATATAGGTATAGATACATATTGTACCAAAATACCATCATATATATATAGAAATATGTATGTATGTATGTATTTATGAATAAATAGAACATATTTTGCTATGTGCAGAACAATGGAATGGGAAATATTAATATTTCTTTCCAATGGCATTGAGAGTCCACAAATCCATTCAATTGCTAGTGGGAATTCAACTCCTGGCCACCAGGTGGAGGCAAAGAACACTCCAGCAAAGCTGTAAAGTATCACTCCCACTTCCCATAATCCCCTAGTCATTCTTTGCCTATTCATTGGGTGGATGTGCGAAGGTTTTTGAAGATATTTAATCCTTTTATGGGTAGTTTCCCTGCAAACAAGGATTGGGGCTATGTTATATGTGTATATCTAGATATATATGTATATAGTTCTTGGGATCTCTTTTGGGCTCTTCAATGATAATTTTGTCCTTCTTTTGTTGAGCAGATTCTATTCTTGTGCCCGTGACATCTTATATGGTCCTAGTTCTTTTGTTTTCAGTGATCTTAGGACTTAAATTAGTTATTTTTTTATCTTTTTTAAATAGGAATTTATGATATTCCCATACGAGAGATTGTGCCTAGGAGGTTGCAAATCTTATTTTCTTTCCTATGGCATGGAGAGTCCACGAAACATTCTAATTACTAGTGGGATATTCACTCCTGGTCAGCAGGAGGAGGCAAAGAGCACCCCAGCAGAGCTGTTAAGAATTGCTTCCCTTACCCATAACCCCCAGTCATTCTCTTTGCCTTGATCACGGGAGGATGGCGAAGATCGTGTCTGAAGATTTTAATCCTTTTAATGGGTACTTTTTCTCCTGTTAAGTGTGGTCAGTCCACGGGTCATCATTACTTGTGGGATATTTGCTCCTCCCCAACAGGAAGTGCAAGAGGATCACCCAAGCAGAGCTGCTATATAGCTCCTCCCCTCTACGTCACACCCAGTCATTCTCTTGCACCCAACTAATAGATAGGATGTGTGAGAGGACTGTGGTGATTATTCTTAGTTTTTATAACTTCAATCAAAAGTTTGTTATTTTAAAACAGCACCGGAGTGTGTTGTTCCTTCTCAGGGAGAATTTGTTTTGATTATGTTTTGAGAATTTGAATTAGTTTCTGTATGATTTTAACCGGAGTAGTTAAGATCATGTTGCTGTTCTCGGCCATCTGAGGAGTGAGGTAAACTTCAGATCAGGGGACAGCGGGCAGGTTCACCTGCAAAGAGGTATGTAGCAGCATATTATTTTCTGAGGAATGGAATTGACTAGAAAATACTGCAAATACCTATATAAAGTAAGTTCAGCCTTTAAATGCAGTAGTAGCAACTGGTATCAGGCTGTCATGTATGTATATTTTCACTTCAGTATTCTGGGGAATGGCACTTCACTGGAATGATACTGTATGCATAAAACTTTAGCCTATCTTGCAGTGAGAACGGCTAGCAGCAGGCTTTCTATGACAATTCATTTATTTGATGTTAAACGTTTTGCTGGCATGTTAAATCGTTTAATTTTCTGAGGTACTGGGTGAAAAATTGTTTTGGGCACTATTTTTTCCACTTGGCGGGCATTTTATTTAATTTATGACAGTTTACTGATCTCCCTCACTGTTGTGTGTGAGGGGGAGGGGCTTAATTTGGCGCTTTTACTACGCATCAGAAATTCAGTCACAAGTCTGTTTTTCTTCCCTGCATGATCCGGTTCGTCTCTACAGAGCTCAAGGGTCTTCAAAAGTTATTTTGAGGGAGGTAATCACTCACAGCAGACCTGTGAGATTGTGCTTTGACTGTGATAAAAAACGTTATATTCTGTACATTTTTTCTGCTATTTAAGGGTTAGTTATCCATTGCTAATGGGGGCAATCCTTTGCTAAAATTGTATTTTTACCGGAAAGAATTTGATTATATAGTTTATCCGTTTTATTGTTATTCAACTGTCATAACTTTCTGTGCTTCTTAAAGGTACAGTACGTTTTTTTCATACTATTTGTAAATTGAATTGAAAAGTATTTCCAAGTTTGCTGGTTTAATTGCTAGTGTGTTAAACATGTCTGACTCAGAGGAATATCTCTGTGCTATATGTGCTAAAGCCAAAGTGGAGCCCAATAGAAATTTATGTACTAATTGCATTGATGCTACTTTAAATAAGAGTCAATCTGTACAAATTGAACATCATTCACCAGACAACGAGAGGAAAGTTATGCCGACTAACTCCCCTCACGTGTCAGTACCTGCATCTCCCGCTCGGGAGGTGCGTGATATGGTAACGCCGGGTACTTCAGGGCGGCCATTACAAATCACATTGCAGGACATGGCTAATGTTATGACTGAAGTTTTGTCCGTTTTATAGTTTATCCGTTTTATTGTTATTCAACTGTCATAACTTTCTGTGCTTCTTAAAGGTACAGTACGTTTTTTTCATACTATTTGTAAATTGAATTGAAAAGTATTTCCAAGTTTGCTGGTTTAATTGCTAGTGTGTTAAACATGTCTGACTCAGAGGAATATCTCTGTGCTATATGTGCTAAAGCCAAAGTGGAGCCCAATAGAAATTTATGTACTAATTGCATTGATGCTACTTTAAATAAGAGTCAATCTGTACAAATTGAACATCATTCACCAGACAACGAGAGGAAAGTTATGCCGACTAACTCCCCTCACGTGTCAGTACCTGCATCTCCCGCTCGGGAGGTGCGTGATATGGTAACGCCGGGTACTTCAGGGCGGCCATTACAAATCACATTGCAGGACATGGCTAATGTTATGACTGAAGTTTTGTCTAAATTACCAGAACTTAGAGGGAAGCGTGACCACTCTGGGGTGAGAACAGAGTGCGCTGATAATACTAGGGCCATGTCAGATACTGCGTCACAGTATGCGGAACATGAGGACGGAGAGCTTCAATCTGCAGGTGACGGTTCTGATCCCAATAGAGTGGATTCAGACATTTCTAATTTTAAGTTTAAGCTTGAAAACCTCCGCGTTCTGCTAGGGGAGGTATTAGCGGCTCTGAATGATTGTAACACCGTTGCAATCCCAGAGAAATTATGTAGGCTGGATAGATACTATGCGGTACCGGCGAGTACTGACGTATTTCCTATACCTAAGAGGCTTACAGAGATAATTACTAAGGAGTGGGATAGGCCCGGTGTACCCTTTTCCCCCCCTCCTGTATTTAGAAAAATGTTCCCAATAGACGCCACCACACGGGACTTATGGCAGACGATCCCTAAGGTGGAGGGAGCGGTTTCTACTCTGGCTAAGCGTACCACTATCCCGGTGGAGGATAGCTGTGCCTTTTCAGATCCAATGGATAAAAAATTAGAGGGTTACCTTAAGAAAATGTTTGTTCAACAAGGTTTTATATTGCAACCCCTTGCATGTATTGCGTCTGTCACGGCCGCGGCCGCTTTTTGGTCCGAGTCCCTGGAAGAGACTCTTGACTCAATAACTATCGAGGAGATTTCAAACAGGCTTAAAACACTTAAGCTAGCTAATTCATTTGTTTCAGATGCCGTAGTACATTTAACTAAACTTACGGCTAAGAATTCCGGATTCGCCATTCAGGCACGCAGAGCACTGTGGCTAAAATCCTGGTCAGCTGACGTTACTTCTAAATCTAAGTTACTTAACATTCCTTTCAAAGGGCAGACCTTATTCAGGCCCGGTTTGAAAGAAATTATCGCTGACATTACAGGAGGTAAAGGCCATGCCCTGCCTCAAGACAGAGCCAAACCTAGGGCTAGACAGTCTAATTTTCGTTCCTTTCGTAATTTCAAGGCAGGAGCAGCATCAACTTTCTCTGCACCAAAGCAGGAAGGAGCTGTTGCTCGCTACAGACAAGGCTGGAGACCTAACCAGTCCTGGAACAAGGGCAAGCAGGCCAGAAAACCTGCTGCTGCCCCTAAGACAGCATGAATTGAGGGCCCCCGATCCGGGAACGGATCTAGTGGGGGGCAGACTTTCTCTCTTCGCCCTGGCTTGGGCAAGAGATGTCCAGGATCCCTGGGCGTTAGAGATCATATCTCAGGGATATCTTCTGGACTTCAAATCCTCTCCCCCAAAAGGGAGATTCCATCTGTCAAGGTTGTCAACAAACCAAATAAAGAAAGAGGCGTTTCTACGCTGTGTACAAGATCTGTTACTAATGGGAGTGATCCATCCGGTTCCGCGGTCGGAACACGGACAGGGGTTTTACTCAAATCTGTTTGTGGTTCCCAAGAAAGAAGGAACCTTCAGACCAATCTTGGATTTAAAGATCCTAAACAAATTCCTAAGAGTTCCATCGTTCAAAATGGAAACTATTCGGACAATTCTACCCATGATCCAAAAGGGTCAGTACATGACCACAGTGGATTTAAAAGATGCTTACCTTCACATACCGATTCACAGAGATCATTACCGGTACCTAAGGTTTGCCTTCCTAGACAGGCATTACCAGTTTGTAGCTCTTCCATTCGGGTTGGCTACGGCTCCAAGAATCTTCACAAAGGTTCTGGGTGCTCTTCTGGCGGTGCTAAGACCGCGAGGAATTTCGGTAGCTCCGTACCTAGACGACATTCTGATACAAGCTTCAAGCTTTCAAACTGCCAAGTCTCATACAGAGTTAGTACTGGCATTTCTAAGATCGCATGGGTGGAAGGTAAACGAAAAGAAGAGTTCTCTCTTTCCACTCACAAGAGTTCCCTTCTTGGGGACTCTTATAGATTCTGTAGAAATGAAGATCTACCTGACAGAAGACAGGTTAACAAAACTTCAAAACGCTTGCCGTGTCCTTCATTCCATTCAACACCCGTCGGTGGCTCAATGCATGGAGGTGATCGGCTTAATGGTAGCGGCAATGGACATAGTACCCTTTGCACGCCTACACCTCAGACCGCTGCAATTGTGCATGCTAAGTCAGTGGAATGGGGATTACTCAGACTTGTCCCCTACTCTGAATCTGGATCAAGAGACCAGAAATTCTCTTCTGTGGTGGCTTTCTCGGCCACATCTGTCCAGGGGGATGCCATTCAGCAGGCCAAATTGGACAATTGTAACAACAGACGCCAGCCTGCTAGGTTGGGGCGCTGTCTGGAATTCCCTGAAGGCTCAGGGATCATGGACTCAGGAGGAGAGTCTCCTGCCAATAAACATCCTGGAATTGAGAGCAGTTCTCAATGCCCTTCTGGCTTGGCCCCAGTTAACAACTCGGGGGTTCATCAGATTTCAGTCGGACAACATCACGACTGTAGCTTACATCAACCATCAAGGAGGGACAAGAAGCTCCCTAGCGATGATGGAAGTATCAAAGATAATTCGCTGGGCAGAGTCTCACTCTTGCCACCTATCAGCAATCCACATCCCGGGAGTGGAGAACTGGGAGGCGGATTTCCTAAGTCGTCAGACTTTTCATCCGGGGGAGTGGGAACTTCATCCGGAGGTCTTTGCCCAAATACTTCGACGTTGGGGCAAACCAGAAATAGATCTCATGGCGTCTCGACAGAACGCCAAGCTTCCTTGTTACGGGTCCAGATCCAGGGATCCGGGAGCGGCCCTGGTAGATGCTTTGACAGCACCTTGGACCTTCGGGAGGGCTTATGTGTTTCCACCCTTCCCGATGCTTCCTCGATTGATTGCCAGGATCAAACAGGAGAGAGCATCGGTGATTCTAATAGCGCCTGCGTGGCCACGCAGGACCTGGTATGCAGATCTAGTGGACATGTCATCCTGTCCACCTTGGTCTCTGCCTCTGAGACAGGACCTTCTGATTCAGGGTCCCTTCAAACATCAAAATCTAATTTCTCTGAAGCTGACTGCCTGGAAATTGAACGCTTGATTTTATCAAAACGTGGATTTTCTGAGTCAGTAATTGATACCTTAATACAGGCTAGGAAGCCTGTTACCAGAAAGATTTACCATAAAATATGGCGTAAATACCTATATTGGTGCGAATCCAAAGGTTACTCTTGGAGTAAGGTTAGGATTCCTAGGATATTGTCCTTTCTACAAGAAGGTTTAGAAAAGGGTTTATCCGCTAGTTCCTTAAAGGGACAGATCTCAGCTCTGTCCATTCTGTTACACAAACGTCTGTCAGAAGTTCCAGACGTTCAGGCTTTTTGTCAGGCTTTGGCCAGGATTAAGCCTGTGTTTAAAACTGTTGCTCCGCCATGGAGTTTAAACCTAGTTCTTAACGTTTTACAGGGCGTTCCGTTTGAACCCCTTCATTCCATTGATATAAAATTGTTATCTTGGAAAGTTCTGTTTTTAATGGCTATTTCCTCGGCTCGAAGAGTCTCTGAGTTATCAGCCTTACATTGTGATTCTCCTTATCTGATTTTTCACTCGGATAAGGTAGTTCTGCGTACTAAACCTGGGTTCTTACCTAAGGTAGTCACTAACAGGAATATCAATCAAGAGATTGTTGTTCCATCCTTGTGTCCAAATCCTTCTTCAAAGAAGGAACAACTTCTACACAATCTGGATGTAGTTCGTGCCCTGAAATTTTATTTACAGGCAACTAAAGATTTTCGACAAACGTCTTCCCTGTTTGTCGTTTATTCTGGTCAGAGGAGAGGTCAAAAAGCTTCTGCTACCTCTCTCTCTTTTTGGCTTCGTAGCATAATACGTTTAGCTTATGAGACTGCTGGACAGCAGCCTCCTGAAAGAATTACAGCTCATTCCACTAGAGCTGTGGCTTCCACTTGGGCCTTTAAGAATGAGGCCTCTGTTGAACAGATTTGCAAGGCTGCAACTTGGTCTTCGCTTCATACTTTTTCCAAATTTTACAAATTTGACACTTTTGCTTCTTCGGAGGCTATTTTTGGGAGAAAGGTTCTTCAGGCAGTGGTTCCTTCCGTATAAAGATCCTGCCTGTCCCTCCCGTCATCCGTGTACTTTTAGCTTTGGTATTGGTATCCCACAAGTAATGATGACCCGTGGACTGACCACACTTAACAGGAGAAAACATAATTTATGCTTACCTGATAAATTCCTTTCTCCTGTAGTGTGGTCAGTCCACGGCCCGCCCTGTTTTTTATGGCAGGTCTAAATTTTTAAATTATACTCCAGTCACCACTGCACCCTTTAGCTTCTCCTTTCTCGTTGGTTCTCGGTCGAATGACTGGGTGTGACGTAGAGGGGAGGAGCTATATAGCAGCTCTGCTTGGGTGGTCCTCTTGCACTTCCTGTTGGGGAGGAGCAAATATCCCACAAGTAATGATGACCCGTGGACTGACCACACTACAGGAGAAAGGAATTTATCAGGTAAGCATAAATTATGTTTTCCTGCAAGCAAGGATTGGGGCTATGCTGTGTCCATGTCAATCTCTTTAGTAAGAGTAATGGTGGCTATTAGCATTTAGAAGATGGCGAGGTAGTCTTTGCTTAAACTTCTAACATTATTGCTACCCCTATTATAGAAAGCCAGAGTTGGTTACTCTGTAATTTCTTTTCTTTAGGTCCCTGGTAGAAGCTGCCGCACCTCAGAAAACAGCTCCTGTTTGACAGAGCAGGATCCACAGGAAGTGCTTTGCCTTCTAGGTTTGAAGGTACCGGATCTATAGGGGTTAAATCCTTGTGGAAAGTATTTAAATCTGTTTTAGGGGCACTGCTTTTATGTGAAAAGAGGCATCATTTTTTATTGGGGGCTCAGAGATGGGAGAGTGTATGAAGTGCTTGACAGGTGTTTGTTCTACTTCTTACTTGTTGCAATCACTTTTCAGCTCAGCTTATTGGCCCAATCACTTTTGCTGTGCTGCTGTTGGTTTTCGCAACGTTTTTGTTTAGCGCAATTTAAGAAAAAAAAATTGTTTATTGCGGTCACGTGACCACTCCTCTACATTTCCAGTTTTTGGCTTCTCTGTTTAGATCGGAGTTTGCTGCGACGAATGTGGAGGCTACATTTTCTTCTATCTGCAGTGGTAAGTGGTTTTGGGCTGTTCCGATAACAAGGAGGTGTTTTTTGCTACCGGTGTGTTCGGTTTTCTGTGCGTGTTCGGTTTTCTGTGCTAGTAGGAAAGCAACTTCTGGAGGGATAAGACCTCAGCAGAGCTGAGGGTTTTAAGTGCTTACTTATGTTTTATTGCTTCATATAAATAAACAAAATTTGGCATTGAAATGTGTTTGTTAATTGTGAACTTATACCCAATTATGGACTCTAATACTGAAGTTGATTGATTTGAAAAATGCTTATTGTGTTTGGAGGCTAAAATAATTCCTCCTGTACAGTTTTGCTCTTCATGTTTAAATAAAACTTTAAAGTTAAGATGTCTCTCCCTGAGCCTCCTGTCTCTCAGGATAGTGTTATCCTAGCTATGCCTTAGCTTTCCCCTCAAGCTTCCCAAGCTTCACATGCAGTGCCCTGCGGTTCATCTTAACCTCCTTGGGGGGGGTTTACCTAGGGATTTCGCTTCGCAGATTACTTCTGCTGTTTCTGCAGCTTTATCAGCTTTTTCAAAGGTTTCTGGTAAACGAAAGAGGAAATCTAAACATATTGATGTTAGTAAGGCTGACTCCGCTTAAGCTGCATTAGTCAGGTTGTCTAAATTATCTGATGAGGCTGACTCTTCAGTGGCTTCTGAGGGGGAATTGTCTGATTCTGATACTGTAGTGACAAATTCTGCAGATTCAGAGGAGATTAATTTCAGATTTAAGTTAGAACACCTTTGAGTACTTTTGAAGGAGGTTCTTGCTACTTTGGAAGAATCTGAATCTGTTGCGGAGAATCCAAAGAGGTCTAGTAAGCTTAATAGGGTATATGATGTACCCTCATCTGTGGAAGCATTTCCAGTTCCAGACCGTATGGCAGATATTATAACTCAGGAATGGGATAAACCAGGGATTCCTTTTTCCCTGTCCCCTGTTTTTAAAAAGATGTTTCCTGTTGCTGACTCTATTCGTGACTATGGCTCACGGTGCCCAAGGTAGAGGGAGCTATCTCTACTCTGGCTAAGAGAACTACTATTCCTATTGAAGATAGTTGTTCTTTCAAGGATCCCATGGATAAGAAGCTTGAGGCTTTTTTGAAGAAGATGTACATTCATCAGGGATTACAGTGGCAACCTGTTGCTAGTATTGCTACAGTTGCGGGGGGCAGCTTCTTATTGGTGCAATGATTTATCTAATCTTATCCTATAAGAGATTACTATAGAGGAGATCCAAGACAGGATCAAGGCTCTCAAGCTAGCCAATACCTTTATTTGTGATGCCAACATGCAAGTTCTTAGGTTGGGTGCTAAGATTTCTGGTTTAACTGTTTTAGCTCGCAGAGCTCTCTGGTTAAAATCTTGGTCCAAGCTTTTATCTCTGCCTTATAAGGGTAAAACCTTGTTTGGACCAGATCTGACATTAAAGGTGGAAAGGGTTCTTTCCTACCTCAGGATAAAAAGAATAGACCTAAGGGTTGCTAGAATTCTAATTTTCTTTCCTTTCATAATTTTAAGAGACAGAAGTCTTTGTCTTCTAATTCGGATCAATCCAAGTCTTCTTGGAGGTCCAGTCAGCCTTGGAATAGGGGGAAGTAAGCTAAGAAGCCTTCCATTGATTCTAAATCAACATGAAGGGGCCACCCCCGATCCTGTAGTGGATCAAGTGGGGGGCAGGCTTTCTTTTTTTCAGCAGGCTTAGATACACAATGTTCCAGATCCTTGGGCTATATATATAGTATCCCACAGAATATTATTCAAATCTTGTCCTCCCAGGGGCAGGTTTCACCTGTCAAGATTATCTGTGAATCAGATAAAGAGAGAGGCCTTCTTAAACTGCGTAAAGGACCTATCATCCCTGGGAGTTATTGTTTCAGTTCCTCTAGAGGAACAGGGTCTAGGATTCTATTCAAATCTATTTGTAGTTCCTAAGAAGGAGGGCACTTTTCGTCCCATTCTGGACCTAAAGTGTCTCAATCAATTTCTCAGGGTTCCGTCCTTCAAGATGGAGACCATCCGTTCTATTCTTCCTTTGGTCCAAAAGGGTCAGGTCATGATGACCATAGATCTGAAGGACGCGTATCTTTATGTTTCTTTTCACAGGGATCATTACCAGTATCTAAGATTTGCCTTCCAGGACAAACATTTCCAGTTTGTTGCCCTTCCTTTTGACCTTGCTACAGCTACCAGCATTTTTTACAAAGGTTCTGGGGGCTCTTCTGGCAGTGGTGAGGTCCCAGGGTATTGCTGTGGTGCCTTATCTAGACGACATTCTAGTTCAAGCGCCATCTTTTCGTCTAGCAAGATCTCATACCGAGATGTTGTTGTCTATTCTATGTTCACACGGGTGGAAAGTAAATCTGGGAAACAGTTCCCTTGTCCCAGATACAAGGGTTTGTTTCTTGGAAACAGTCATAGATTCCCTGTCCATGAAGATTTTTCTAACGGATGTCAGAAAATCCAAGCTTCATGTTTCTTGCCTGTCTCTCCAGTCTGCTATTCATCCATCTGTGGCTCAATGTATGGAGGTGATTGGACTGATGGTTGCCTCCATGGACATCATTCCTTTTGTTCGGTTTCATCTGAGACCTCTGCAGCTAAGCATGCTCTGTCAATGGAACGTGGATCACTCAGATCTCTTGCAGAAGATACATTTGGATTCCCCGACAAGAGTCTCACTCTCATGGTGGGTTTCACAGGACCATCTGTCTCAGGGCACATGTTTCTTGAGGCCTTCCTGGGTGATTGTGACCACGGACACCAGCCTGTTAGGCTGGGGAGCAGTTTGGGGTTTCTTAAAGACACAGGGTCTGTGGACTCCAGAGGAGACTTTTCTTCCAATAAACATCTTGGAGTTGAGAGCAATTTTCTATGCTTTAATAGCTTGGCCTCAACTAGCTTTGGTCCGATTTATCAGATTTCAGATGGACAACATCACCTCTGGTGGCCTGCATCAATTACCAGGGGGGAACTAGGAGTTCCTTGGCAATAAAGGAGGTGTCTTGCATTCTCCAGTGGGCGAAGTGTCACGATTGCCATCTCTCTGCCATCCACATACCAGGACAACTGGGAGGCGGATTTTCTAAGCAGGCAGACTTTTAATCCCAGCGAGTGGGCTCTCCACCCAGAGGTTTTCGCAATTCTAACTCTCAGGTGGGGGGTTCCAGAGTTGGATCTGATGGCGTCTCGTCAAAACGCCAAGCTTCCAAGGTACAAAAAGGGGAACAGCTCGCTCAACTATTATAAATTAAATAAAGTGTGCCAGTGTGGTGCAACCTGGAAACAATTTATACACAGGATTTTAAAGAAAAGTGGATATGCAAAATAAGCAATATTCAAAAGACCAGGGGTACAGCACTCTCACTTATTAATAAATTCAAATAATTAAATCAGAGACAGTAAGGTAATATGCAGAAATAGAAATTTTATGTGATCTTACAATTTCTGTTTTTGCATATTACCTTACTGTCTCTGATTTAATTACTTGAATTTATTAATAAGTGAAAGTGCTGTACCCCTTAAAATCCTGTGTATATATACGGTTCAAGGTCAAGAGATCCTCAAGCAGTTCTGGTAGATGCTCTAGCGGTTCCTTGGAGCTTCAAACTAGCATACCTGTTTCCTCCATTTGCGTTGCTTCCACAAGTAATTGCTCGCATCAAACAGGAGAGAGTGTATGTGATTCTAATAGCTCCTGCATAGCCTCGCAGGATCTGGGTCGCGGATCTGGTGACAATGTCATTTCTTCCACCGTGGAGGTTACCTTTCAGGAAGGACCTTCTAATTCAGGGTCCCTTTCTTCATCCAAATCTTGTTTCTCTGAAACTGACTGCTTTGAGTTTGAACGTCTAAGTTTGGCTAAACATGGCTTCTCTGAGAAAGTCATACGGCTAGATTTAGAGTTTTGTCGGTAAAGACCTGCGTAACTAACGCAGATTTTTTTCCCAACGCACCCTTAAGACAACGCTGGTATTGAGAGTTGTCTGAGGGGCTGCGTTAGGCTCCAAAAAGGGTGCGTTGAGCCGAATGAACCGCCACTTCAACCCTCAATACCAGCGTTGCTTACGGTAGCGGTAAGCTGGCAAAACGTGCTCATGCACGATCCTACCATAGGAAACAATAAAGCAGTTTCGGCTGAAAAATAACCTAACACCTGCAAAAAAGCAGCGTTTAGCTCCTAACGCAGCCCCATTGATTCCTATGGGGAAACACTTTCTAAGTCTGCACCTAACACCCTAACATGAACCCCGAGTCTAAACACCCCTAACGTACACTCATTAACCCCTAATCTGCCGCCCCGCTATCGCTGACACCTGCATTATACTATTAAGCCCTAATCTTCCGCTCCGGACACCGCCGCCACCTACATTATCCCTATGTACCCCTAATCTGCTGCCCCTAACATCGCCGACCCCTATATTATATTTATTAACCCCTAATCTGCCCCCCCCCCACGTCGCCGCTACCTCACCTACACTTATTAACCCCTAATCTGCCGACCGGACCTCGCCGCTACTCTAATAAAGTTATTAACCCATAAACCGCCGCACTCCCGCCTCGCAAACCCTATAATAAATAGTATTAACACCTAATCTGCCCCCCCAACGTCGCCGCCACCTAACTTCAAGTATTAACCCCTAATCTGCCGACCGGACCTCGCCGCTACTCTAATAAATGTATTAACCCCTAAAGCTAAGTCTAACCCTAACACCCCCCTAAATTAAATATAATTTTAATCTAACGAAATAAATTAAATCTTATTAACTAAAGTATTCCTATTTAAAACTAAATACTTACCTGTAAAATAAACCCTAATATAGCTACAATATAATTAATAATTACATTGTAGCTATTTTAGGATTTATATTTATTTTACAGGCAACTTTGTATTTATTTTAACTTGGTACAATAGCTATTAAATAGTTATTTACTATTTAATAGCTACCTAGTTAAAATAATTACAAAATTACCTGTAAAATAAATCCTAACCTAAGTTACAATTAAACCTAACACTACACTATTAATAAATTAATTAAATAAATTACCTACAATTACATACAATTAAATAAACTAAACTAAATTACAAAAAAAAACAAACACTAAATTACAAAAAATAAAAAAAGATTACAAGAATATTAGGCTAATTACACCTACTCTAAGCCCCCTAATAAAATAACAAAGCCCCCCAAAATAATAAAGGTCCATACCCTATTCTAAATTAAAAAGTAACCAGCTCTTTTAACAGCCCTTAAAAGGGCTTTTTGCGGGGCATGCCCCAAAGTAATCAGCTCTTTTGCCTGTAAAAAAAAATACAACCCCCCAACATTAAAACCCACTACCCACATACCCCTACTCTAACCCAAACCCCCCTTAAATAAACCTAACACTACCCCCCTGAAGATCTCCCTACCTTGAGTCGTCTTCACCCAGCCGGGCCGAAGTCTTCATCCTATGGGGCAGAAGAGGACATCCAGACCGGCAGAAGTCTTCATCCTATCCGGGCAGAAGAGGACATCCGGACCGGCAGACATCTTCATCCAAGCGGAATTAAGGTAGGAAAAATCTGATTGGCTGATTGAATCAGCCAATCAGATTGAGCTCGCATTCTATTGGCTGATCGGAACAGCCAATAGAATGCGAGCTCAATATGATTGGATCAGCCAATCAGATTGAACTTGAATCTGATTGGCTGATTTAGAATCCTATCAGCCAATCGGAATTCGAGGGATGCCATCTTGGATGACGTCACTTAAAGGAACCTTCATTCGTCGGGTAGTCGTCGGGGAAGAAGGATGTTCCGCGCCGGAGGTCTTGAAGATGGAGCCGCTCCTCGTCGGATGGATGAAAATAGAAGATGCCGCTTGGATGAAGCTGTCTGCCGGTCCGGATGTCCTCTTCTGCCCAGATAGGATGAAGACTTCGGCCCGGCTGGGTGAAGACGACTCAAGGTAGGGAGATCTTCAGGGGGGTAGTGTTAGGTTTATTTAAGGGGGGTTTGGGTTAGAGTAGGGGTATGTGGTGGGTTTTAATGTTGTATTTTTTTTTACATGCAAAAGAGCTGATTACTTTGGGGCATGGACTTAGGGTTAGACTTAGCTTTAGGGGTTAATACATTTATTAGAGTAGCGGCGAGGTCCGGTCGGCAGATTAGGGGTTAATACTTGAAGTTAGGTGGCAGGGACGTGGGGGGGCAGATTAGGGGTTAAAAAATATTATGTAGGTGTCGGCGATGTTGGGGGCAGCAGATTAGGGGTTCATAGGGATAATGTAGGTGGCGGCGATGTGCGGTCGGTTTTTCTTGGAACAAAGTAAGGATTCCTCAAATTTTTGTTTATCCTCAGAAGGACCTCGAGATGAAATTAATACTATTTATTATAGGGTTTGTGAGGCGGGAGAGCGGCGGTTTAGGGGTTAATACATTTATTATAGTGGCAGCGAGGTCCGGTCAGCAGATTAGGGGTTAATACTTGTAGTTAGGTGGTGGCGACGTTGGGAGGGGCAGATTAGGGGTTAAAAAATATTATGTAGGTGTCGGCGATGTTGGGGGCAGCAGATTAGGGGTTCATAGGGATAATGTAGGTGGCGGCGATGTGCGGTCGGTTTTTCTTGGAACAAAGTAAGGATTCCTCGAATTTTTGTTTATCCTCAGAAGGACCTCGAGATGGGTTTGTCAGTCAGTACTTTGAAGGGTCATATTTCTGCTCTATCTTTTCTTCTGCTTTAAACATCTGGCAGTTCTGCCCGATGTTCAGTCTTTTGTTCAGGCCTTGGTCAGAATCAACCTTAGAGTTTTGCAGCAGGCTCCGTTTGAGCCGATGCATTCTGTTAGTATTAATTTACTATCGTGGAAGGTTTTGTTTCTTCTTGCTATTTCTTCTGCTCGCAGAGTTTCCGAACTTTGGGCTCTGCAGTGTGATTTCCCTTACCTTATTTTTTATGCTGATAAGGCGGTCCTTCGTACTAAGCTGGGGTTTCTCCCTAAGGTAGTGTCGGATCGCAATATTAATCAGGAAATTGTTGTTCCTTCTTTTTGTCCTAACCCTTCTTCCCAGAAGGAACATCTTTTGCATAACTTGGATGTTGTGCGTACTAAATTTTACCTTCAAGCAACTAAAGATTTTCGGCAGACTTCTGCCCGGTTTATTGTTTTCTCTGGTAAGCGTAGCGGTCAGAAGGCAGCTTCTTCCACTCTTTCTCTCTGGTTGAGAAGTGTTATCCATTTAGCTTATGAGACAGCTGGACAGCAGCCTTCTGAGAGAATTACGGCTCATTCCACTTGAGCTGTTTCATCTTCATGGGCTTTCAAAAATGAAGCCTCTATGGAGCAAATTTGTAAGGCGGCCACTTGGTCCTCTATTCATACTTTTTCCAAATTCTACAAATTTGATACTTTTGCCTCAGCTGATGCTTCTTTTGGAAAAAAGGTTCTTCAAGCGGTGGTGCCTTCAGTTTAGGTCCGCCTGTCTTGTTCTCCCTCCCTATTCATTCTGTGTCCTCTAGCTTGGGTATTGGTTCCCACTAGTAATTAGAATGTTTTGTGGACTCTCCATGTCATAGGAAAGACAACAAAATTTATGCTTACCTGATAAATTTATTTATTTCCGGGCATGGAGAATCCACGACCCACCCTTATTCAAATTAAGACGGCAGTTTTTTGTCTACTCCTCAAAGTGGACACCTCTATACCCTTGTGTTATCTTCTTTTTCTGTTTTTTTTTCTTTCGTTTTTCCGTTGGCCAAATGACTGGGGGTTATTGGTATATATCCCACTGTTATTTAGAATGTTTTGTGGACTCTCCATGCCCAGAAAGAAATACATTTATCAGGTAAGCATAAATTTTGTTTTTTATTCAGTACTTTGCAATTCTCTACTGAGAATTGTGTCGACAGTTCAGGGAGCATTTCCAATTCCTGTGGTTTGCCTTTTTGGACAAAACCTTCCTTTTTGTAGCCTTTTCTTTTTGACTTAACCTCTGCCCCTAGAATCATTTTTACGAAGGTTCTGGGGGCTTTCCTGGCGGTGGTCAGATCTAAAGGAATTGTGGTGGTTCTGTACGTGGACAATTTCTTGGTTTAGCCACCATCTTTTCTTTAGCAAGATCTCATTCAGATTCTTGGTTGTTGATTCTCCACTCTCTTGGGGGAAGGGGAATATGGGAAAGGAGTGCATTGGTGCCAATTACTAGGGTAAGGTCCCAGTGGCCTAATGGTTAAGGCACTGGCCTCCTCAGCCAGGCATTGTGGGTTTGTGTCCCATCTGATGATCATAGCCTTGTTCTCTATGTAGTTTCTCTTAACGGAGGTCTAAAAATACAATCTTCTTTCTGCTTGTCCTTGTCTTCAGTCCTCTGTCCATCCTTCAGCAACTATGTGTATGGAAATAATTGGTTTCATGTGGGTTTCCATGGCCATTTTTCCGTTTGTTCATTTCCATCTGAGACCTCTACAGTATTGCAGGCTCAGACTTTGGAACGGAGTCCGCTCTGACATCTATCAGAGGATAATCTTAGACTTCTGGACAGAGATTTTATGTCCGGGTGGCTCTCTCAGGACAATCTGTTCCAAGGCAAATGCTTCTTGAGTCCAGCTTGGGGGATTGTGACGCCAGCCTTTCGGGCTGGAGAGCAGTTTGTTTTTTCCTTTAGAGCTCAAGGACTTTGGAACTGGAGGAATCGTCCTTCCAATAAGTATTCTAGAGTTGAGAGCATTCTTCAATGCTGTGATAGATTGGTATTAACTGTGTTTGGTCCGGTTTATCAGATCCCTTTCGGGTAACTTTACTTTGGTGGGACTCGCTTCTTCAATTGGCGGAGTCTCACAATTGTCTCTTTTCTGCTATTCTCTTCCCAGGGGTGGACGTCTGGGAAGCTGATTACTGAGCAGACAGACTTTTCTTCTAGGAGAGTGGGCTCTTTGTACGAAGAGTATTCTCCATGAAGACCCTCAGATGGGGTTTCAGGAGTTGGATCTGATGACGTCTTCTCTAACTCTTTTCTTCAAATTAAGGTATAGATCTAGGGATCCGCTAGAAGTTCCAGTAGACACTTGGGCGGTTTCATGGGACTTTGATCTAGTCTTCCTTTTCATCTGTTTGCCTTCCTTCTCGTGGTGATATCCAGTAGCTTTCAGGAGTAGGCCTCTGTGTTTCTTATTGATCCAGCTTGGCCTCGCAGAATCTGGTTTTCAGACCTGGTAGATATCATCCTTTCCCTCGTGGAAGTTTCCACTGAGGAGGGGTTTTCTCTTTGAGTTCAGGTGAGGGTTCCTCACATTTTGTCCTTTCTTCAGGAGGACCTGGAGAATGGTTTGTACCCTAAATGGTTCAGATTTCTGCCTTGTCGACCTTTTGCTTGCACATCTGGCAGATTTGCCAGAAGTTAAATCCCTTGTTTTGGCCTTGGTTCTAATGTGTTTCATTAGGTTGCTCCTCCATGGAACCTTTAATATTGTTTTAGAGTTCTGCAGCAGGCTCCATTTGAGCTTATGCACTCAGTTTTTTTTGTTTCCTCTCACTTTTTTCTTCTGCTCTTAGAGTATCAGAGCTTTCGGCTCTGCAGTATTACCTTATTTTGATGCGGATAGAGAGGTCCTTAGTACCAAATTGTGTTTTCTTCCTAATGAGGTGTTGGACCACAATATCAATTAGGAAATTGTCGTTCTTTCGCTCTGTTCTAATCCTTTCTTTCAGAAGAAACGTCTTACCTTAACCTGGTTGTTGTGCATGCTCTAAAATTCTATCTGCAAGCTAATGGAGATTTTCAATAGCCTGCCTTTTTGTTGTATTCTCTAGTATACGTTAGGGTCTGAAGGCTACTTCTTCTACTTGAGAAGTGTTATTCGGTTGGTTTAGGAGACAGCTGGACAATAGACTCCTGAGAGAATTATGGCTCTTTCCACTAGGGCTGTCTCTTCTTGGGCCTTTATGAATAGTCTTCTGTGGAACAGACCTGCAAGGCGGCCACTTGGTCCGCGTTGCATACCTTTTTCAAGTTTTTCAAATTTGATGATTTTTCCCCAGCTGAGGTTTCTTTTGGGAAGAAAGTTCTTCAAGCGGTGGTGTCTTCTGTTTAGGTCTGCCTTTCTTGTTCTCCCTCTCTTACATTCTGTGTCCTCTAGCCTGGGTATTGGTTTCCACTAGTTATTTAATGGATTTGTGGACTCTCCATGCCATTGGAAAGAAAACAAAATGTATGCTTACCTGATAAATTATTTTCTTTCCTGGCATGGAGAGTCCACGACCCGCCCTTGATTTAATTTTAAGACGGCTTTTTGTATATTTTTCAAAACCTCAATGTCAGGTTCTGCCTGGTTCAACCCATTTTTCTCCTAGCTACACCCACTACTTTCTGATTTGTTCCTCTTTCTTTAAGTGTGCCGCTCACCTGTTACACCTTGCTCAGTATTGATGATCTTCGCTACAGAGAGGTTTACCTGCCTGCTCAGCTTTTGCTTCTCTACCTTATTATCCGGAGTTCTGAGCCTTATCCTAAACAGCAACTTCTACCTTGGAATTACATTCACAGTCTCTCTCTCTCTGTTGTGGGGTAAAGTACCTATTGCATTTTTTCATTTGCCTCTCGCTGCTTTCTTTTTACCGCAACTCATACCTTCAGTGTTCATTCAGCCTGTCACTGTGTTTCTCCGATTACGCTACACAGCGTGACGTCACTTCCGGGTCTGCTCCGGTCTCAGTCTAACTACTCTGAATCACCTACGAAGGTAACCGTGCTTGCTCTCCTGCCTGTCTGCATTACCAAGGTACAAATTACTGCTAAACATCATACCTCATATCGTATGTACTGTGTCTTGTATTAAGATAAGAAGTTTAATCTCAAAACTATAAACATTAACCGCAACTTCTTGTCTTGTCCTGTTACTCCAATGCTGCCTGACTGAATCTTTATCTTGTCCACAGTTCACCTGTTATTATCTAAGCCTGATCTTAACAGTATATTATTTTCTTATTCACTTTCTGCTGAATAAGTTATCAATGCTTGTTATATTAAACTTACTCACATGACTGAAGGAAACCTTTTCAGAAATAGAGGTTTCAGACAGTCCTGTGTAACATACATATTATTATTCATTCTGCAGTTGTGTTCCACCTAACATATAATCACCAGTTCCTGATATAATACTGAGCCCTAAAAAATGGAACCAGCAGACATACATCAAATTGTATATAACCTCAATCAAAAGGTAGATCAACTGGCACAAGGCCTGCATGATTTACAAATTGAGAATGCTGCTCTGAGAAAAATAATTACAGAGTCTATCTCTTTAAAGGGGAATCAGACTGAAACTGTTATTGAACCTCAAGTCTCTCTCCCAGATCTATTCTGTGGTAACAGAAAGGCATATAGACAATTTAAAAACGCCTGCCTTTTATTTTTTTCAATGAAACCCAGGACTTACCCCACTGAGAGAGTGAAAGTCCTCACTACAATCTCATTTCTCAGAGGGGATCCTAGAAATTGGGCTGATAAATTCATAGAGAACCAGGATCCTATACTCGGATCCCTTGTAGACTTTTTCACAAGTATGGATGAATTGTTTCAGGACACAGATATTCAGCTTACTGCTGAGATGAGTTTAAGGAGTTTAAAACAAGGAAAGAGACCTGTCGAGGACTATATCAATGATTTCAAACAGTTCGCCACGGATGCTCTCTGGACCCCTGTCGCCCTGCGTAATCAATTCCGGTTGGGACTTTCAGAGTCTTTAAAAGATGAATTCGCCAGAATTGAATTACCAACAACTTTGGAGGCTTTCATGAAAACAGCAATTCAGATAGACCGTCGTCTACGTGAAAGGAAGGCTGAAAAGTTTGCAACAGACGCAAAACCTAAACCCTCATCTGGCTCTTCAGCCCAAAGCAGTGTTTCTTCTATTAAACCCTCTGTGGAACCCATGGAGATTGGCTTTATCAGAGGTCCCCTCTCTCAAGAGGAGAAACAACGGAGACGTTTAAAGAATCTATGCCTGTACTGCGCTAGCCCAAGTCACGCTGTTCAGGACTGTCCTCTACTTTTGAAGAACAAGAAATGTAAGTCCACTTACCTTTATACATCTCTACCTTCCCCAGAACATTCTCCTTACTGTACTTTATCTGTCTCCCTACAGTTGGAGCAAAGTCAACTGAGGATCAGTGATGCCATTGTCGACTCTGGCGCTTCAGGGAACTACATGGATCGGGCCTATTGCATTAGGGAAAATATCCCTTTAATAAAGAAAACTACTCCCATACCTATCAGAGTCATAGATGGATCACTCATGTTCTCTGGACCTATAACTCATGAGACTGTACCACTCATGCTTAATATTTCAGGACATTACGAATTACTCTCTTTCGATGTCCTTCCCTCTCCCCATTTTAGTTTGGTTCTGGGGATGAAGTGGCTACAACTTCATAATCCCACTATTGTTTGGCACCCTTTTCAAATAAAGTTTTGTTCCACTTATTGCAAAGAAACATGTTTTCCTAACCCTGTTTTTTTACACACTAATACTGATACTGAGGGCTTACCCTCTGAATATTTGGAATTTAATGATGTATTTAGTAAGACTGAGGCAGAGAACCTGCCACCTCACAGGGCATATGATTGCCCTATCGATCTCCTCCCTGGAGCCCGCATACCCATTGGACATCTCTACCCACTAAGTAATCCTGAACTGGAACATCTTAAAGTGTATCTTGACGACAACTTAAAGAAAGGCTTCATTAGGCCATCAACTTCTCCTGCAGGGGCGGGGTTTTTCTTTGTTCGTAACAAGGATTCCAGCCTCAGACCCATCATAGACTATCGTGAACTAAATAAATGCACGGTTAAGAATCGTTATCCTTTGCCCCTAATACCAGAGATGATTGAGAGGCTATCTGATGCTACTATTTTTACCAAACTTGACTTAAGAGGCGCATACAACCTTGTCAGGATCAAAGAGGGTCATGAATGGCTGACGGCATTCAGGACCAGATATGGCTTATTCGAGTACCTTGTAATGCCTTTTGGTCTCTGCAATGCCCCAGCCACCTTCCAATACTTCATTAATGATGTATTCAGAGACCTCCTAGATGTATGCATTGTCATATATCTGGATGATATACTCATTTATTCCAGAACTCAGCAGGAACACATCAGGCATGTCCGCCAAGTTCTAGCACGACTGAGAGCTTATAAATTGTATGCCAAATTGGAAAAATGCAAATTTCACACAACACAGGTATCCTTTCTAGGATATGATATCTCTCCCTCAGGAATCCAGATGCAGAAAGAAAAGGTTGAGGCTGTTTTGGATTGGCCAGAACCAAAGACTAAAAAAGACCTACAACGGTTCCTTGGTTTTTCAAATTATTATAGAAAATTTATCAAGGGATTTTCCAAAATAGTAAAACCACTCACCGTTTTAACAGGTTCTACTACACCTTTCTCATGGGGTTCAGATGCTGCTAATGCCTTCCGTTATTTGAAATCCAGATTTACCTCTGCACCAATCCTTCAATTTCCCAATCCTTCACATCAATATACTTTAGAAGTTGATTCTTCCGATTTCGCCATTGGAGCAGTCCTCTCACAACAAAAATCTCTATCTGATCCTCTCCATCCAATTTCCTATTTCTCTAAATTAATGTCCCCTGCTGAACAAAATTATGCTATAGGGGATAAGGAATTATTGGCCATTCGACGATCCCTTGAACACTGGAGACACCTCCTTGAAGGCACCACTCTACCAATTAATATCTACACAGACCATAAGAACCTCCAGTACTTGCAATCTAATAAAACCTTATCTGCCAGACAGGTTCGTTGGAGTCTGTACTTTGACCGTTTCAATTTTGTTATCATTTACAGACCTGCCAATAAAAACCTCAAAGCTGACGCTTTATCCCGGATACCAGAACGACTGACTCACATTCCTATCAGAAAAGACATTGTTTCTCCTCAATGCTTCATTGGGTTCACTTCGACAATCTTGACTGACCTCCGCAAATACTGCAAGGAACATTCTAACCCACCTGAACCAACTTTAACCAAAATGCATGGCATTTACTACTATGAAAAAAAAATCTTCATACCACCCTCCTTGAGAAAACAAATTATACAGACCTGTCATGATATTCCATTAGCTGGTCACCCAGGTCTTCAACGTACCTTGGAACTTGTTTCACGTACTTATTGGTGGCCACACATGAAATCCACAATTTCTGATCATATTGCCAGCTGTAGGACTTGTGTCACTTGCAAGCCAGAAAGAAGACCACCTTTTGGCTTGCTCATGCCTATTCCAGTCCCTAAAAAGCCTTGGCACCATGTTTCCATGGATTTTATTGTAGATTTACCACCATCAAAAAATCAAACAACTATCCTTGTGGTCATTGATTTATTCACTAAAATGGCTCATTTTATCCCTTTCCATAAACTTCCCACTTCTTCTGAAACTGCCACCCTATTCATTGACCACATTATCAAGTTGCATGGGATACCTTCTATCCTGACGACAGATAGGGGTACACAATTCACCTCAAAATTTTGGAGTAAGTTATGTGCCTTGATTAATATGGAACATCGTTTTACAACAGCTTTTCATCCCCAAACTAATGGGCAGTCAGAGAGGTTAAACCAGTGGCTCGAACATTTTCTCAGATGTTATTGTTCCTATCAACAGAACGATTGGATGAATTACCTTTCCATGGCCGAATTCGCCTACAATAACTTGACCAATGCATCTACTAAAATGACACCCTTCTTCGCAAACTATGCCTACCATCCTACCCTGACCTTCTCCTCCTTTGCTTCTTCGGATTCACCACCGCTGGATCAGCTCCATAATTCTCTGCAGGAGAATTTCAATGTCATCCAGGAGAACATTCGTTCGGCCCAACAGAACCAGAAACATTATTATGACCTCAGGAGAAGGAAGCCACCTGAATACTCCGCAGGAGATTTAGTCTGGCTTTCTACTAAGAACTTGAGATTACAAGTTCCTTCTAAGAAGATGGCCAGTCTCTTCATTGGACCCTTCCCTGTCCAAAGTGTTATCAATACCAATGCTGTCAAGCTACGTCTACCTAGTACTCTTAAGATTCATCCTACGTTTCACGTATCTTTATTAAAACCATATACACCTGCAAGAGATGCACAAATTCTTCTGCCACCTACAAGCCTTCCTCTTCCTGATGATGAGTATGAAGTTGAATCCATTTTGGACTCCAGGATCTCCAGGGGTGTTCTGCAGTACTTGGTCAGGTGGAAAAACTATTCAAGTGATGAGGATTCATGGGAGCCTCTCTCCAATCTCAACACGCCTAAACTTCTCTCCTTGTTTCATCGTCGCCACCCTGATCGGCCTCGTCCATCCGCTGTGGAACAGCGTCCTTGAGGAGGGGGTTCTGTCAGGTTCTGCCTGGTTCAACCCATTTTTCTCCTAGCTACACCCACTACTTTCTGATTTGTTCCTCTTTCTTTAAGTGTGCCGCTCACCTGTTACACCTTGCTCAGTATTGATGATCTTCGCTACAGAGAGGTTTACCTGCCTGCTCAGCTTTTGCTTCTCTACCTTATTATCCGGAGTTCTGAGCCTTATCCTAAACAGCAACTTCTACCTTGGAATTACATTCACAGTCTCTCTCTCTCTGTTGTGGGGTAAAGTACCTATTGCATTTTTTCATTTGCCTCTCGCTGCTTTCTTTTTACCGCAGCTCATACCTTCAGTGTTCATTCAGCCTGTCACTGTGTTTCTCCGATTACGCTACACAGCGTGACGTCACTTCCGGGTCTGCTCCGGTCTCAGTCTAACTACTCTGAATCACCTACGAAGGTAACCGTGCTTGCTCTCCTGCCTGTCTGCATTACCAAGGTACAAATTACTGCTAAACATCATACCTCATATCGTATGTACTGTGTCTTGTATTAAGATAAGAAGTTTAATCTCAAAACTATAAACATTAACCGCAACTTCTTGTCTTGTCCTGTTACTCCAATGCTGCCTGACTGAATCTTTATCTTGTCCACAGTTCACCTGTTATTATCTAAGCCTGATCTTAACAGTATATTATTTTCTTATTCACTTTCTGCTGAATAAGTTATCAATGCTTGTTATATTAAACTTACTCACATGACTGAAGGAAACCTTTTCAGAAATAGAGGTTTCAGACAGTCCTGTGTAACATACATATTATTATTCATTCTGCAGTTGTGTTCCACCTAACATATAATCACCAGTTCCTGATACTCAAGCACCTCTATAAACTTGTCATCTTCTCTTTTGATATTCCTTCGGCTGAATGACGGGGGGTTTATGGGAAGTGGGAGTTATACTTAACAGCTCTGCTGGAGTGTTCTTTGCCTCCACCTGGTGGCCAGGAGTTGAATTTCCACTAGTAATTGAATGTATTTGTGGACTCTCCATGCCAGGAAAGAAAATAATTTATCAGATAAGCATAAATTTTGTTTTTCATGTTGGATTTGCGCGCAAGTAAGGTGTTTTTTTCTACTTTTTGATCCATGGACTTCTATGGGCGAATAGGTTATCGCGTTTGCGATATTCTAACGGCTAGATTACGAGTCTTGCGTTAGGCTTAAAAAGCAGCGTTGGCCGGTCCCAACGCTGCTTTTTAACGCCCGCTGTTATTACGAGTCTTGCAGGTACAGGTGTACCGTTCACTTTTTTGGCCAGACTCGGAAATACCGCAAATCCACTTACGTCAATTGCGTATCCTATATTTTCAATGGGACTTGCATAGCGCCAGTATTACGAGTCTTCCAAAAATTGAGCGGTACACCCTCTCCTGTCAAGCCTGGTACCGCATTTTAAAGTCAGTAGTTAAAAGTTTTACACTACAACGTCGTAGCATAAAACTCTTAACTAACGTGCTAAAAAGTACACTAACACCCATAAACTACCTATTAACCCCTAAACCGAGGCCCTCCCACATCGCAAACACTAAAATAAATATTTTAACCCCTAATCTGCCAAATCGGACATCGCCGCCACTATAATAAATAAATGAACCCCTAAACCTCTCTGCACTCCCGAATCGCAAACACTGCCGGCCCTAACATCGCCACCACCTACCTACATTTATTAACCCCTAATCTGCCGCCCCCAACGTCTCCGCCACTATAATAAAGTTATTAACCCCTAAACCTAAGTCTAACCCTAACCCCACCTAACTTAAATATAATTTAAATAAATTTAAATAAAATTACTACAATTAACTAAATAATTCCTATTTAAAACTAAATACTTACCTATAAAATAAACCCTAAGCTAGCTACAATATAACTAATAATTACATTGTAGCTAGCTTAGGGTTTATTTTTATTTCACAGGCAACTTTGTATTTATTTTAACTAGGTACAATAGTTACTAAATAGTTATTAACTATTTAATAACTACCTAGTTAAAATAAAGACAAATTTACCTGTAAAATAAAACCTAACCTAAGTTACAATTACACCTAACACTACACTACAATACAATTAATTACAATTAAATAAAATGATCTAAAGTACAAAAAAACAAACACTAAATTACGGAAAATAATAAACAAATTACAAGATTTTTAAACTAATTACACCTAATCTGATCCCCCTAACAAAATAAAAAAGCCCCCCAAAATAAAAAAAGCCCTACCCTACACTAAATCACAAATAGCCCTTAAAAGGGCCTTTTGCGGGGCATTGCCCCAAAGTAATCAGCTCTTTTACCTGAAAAAAAAATTACAATTACCCCCCCAACATTAAAACCCACCACCCACACAACCAACCCTACTCTAAAACCCACCCAATCCACCCTTAAAAAAAACTAACACTAACCCCTTGAAGATCACCTTACCGGGAGACATCTTCACCCAACCGGGCCGAAGTCCTCAACGAATCCGGGAGAAGGATCTAATCAGCCAATAGGATTGAGCTGGCATTCTATTGGCTGTTCCAATCAGCCAATAGAATGCCAGTTCAATCCTATTGGCTGATTGCATCAGCCAATAGGATTTTTTCTACCTTAATTCCGAGAATTCTATCAGCAATTCAAAATTGAAGGGACGCCATCTTGGATTTTTTTAAGGGGGGATTGGGTGGGTTTTAGAGTAGGGTTGGTTGTGTGGGTGGTGGGTTTTAATGTTGGGGGGGATTGTAATTTTTTTTTCAGGTAAAAGAGCTGATTACTTTGGGACAATAGCCCGCAAAAGGCCCTTTTAAGGGCTATTTGTAATTTAGTGTAGGGTAGGGCTTTTTTTATTTTGGGAGGGCTTTTTTATTTTTTTAGGGGGATTAGATTAGGTGTAATTAGTTTAAAAATCTTGTAATTTGTTTATTATTTTCTGTAATTTAGTGGGGGGGTTGTATTAATATAACTATTAGTTATATTGTAGCTAGCTTAAGGTTTATTTTATAGGTAAGTATTTAGTTTTAAATAGGAATAATTTTTTAAATTATAGGAATATTTATTAAGATTTATTTAAATTTTATTTAAATTAGGGGGTGTTAGGGTTTAGGGGTTAATAACTTTAATATAGTGGCAGCGACATTGGGGGTGGCAGATTAGGGGTTAATTACTATAATGTAGGTGGCGGCGATGTTGAGGGCAGCAGATTAGAGGTTAATAAGTATAATTTAGGTGTCAGCGATGTTGGGGCAGCAGATTAGGGGTTCATAAGTGTAATGTAGGTGGCGGCGATGTCCGGAGCAGCAGATTAGGGGTTAATAATATAATGGGGGTGGCAGATTAGGGGTTAATAACTATAATGTAGGTGGCGGCGATGTTGGGGGCAGCAGATTAGGGGTTCATAAGTGTAATGTAGGTGGCGGTGGTGTCTGGAGCGGCAGATTAGGGATTAATAATATAATGCAGGTGTCAGCTATGTTGGGGGCGGCAGATTAGGGGTTAATAAGTGTAAGATTAGGGGTTTTTAGACTCGGGGTTCATGTTAGGGTGTTAGGTGTAGACATAAATGTATTTTCCCCATAGGAATCAATGGGGCTGCGTTAAGATCTTTACGCTGCTTTTTTGCAGGTGTTAGGTTTTTTTCCAGCCGGCTTTCCCCCATTGATTCCTATGGGGAAATCGTGCACAAGCACATTTAGCCAGCTCACCGCTAACGTAAGCAGCGCTGGTATTGAGGTGAGATGTGGAGCTAAATTTTGCTCTACGCTCACTTTTTTGCGGTTAACGCGGGGTTTGTAAAAACCCGTAATACCAGCGCTGTCTGCAAGTGAGCGGTGAACATAAACTGCTCGTTAGCCCCGCATAGCCGCTAACGCAAAACTCGTAATCTAGGTGTAAGTTTGGCTATTTGCACGCATCAGGTTAGTGCGAGAGCTATAACTTTTTACTTTCAACTGGTAATACTAGCGCAGCACGATGCTCGCAGAAAGTTTACTTATATCGCTAAATAGCACTCCACTCGTAATCTAGCCCTTAGTCATTTATTCTTTATTAAAACAGGATTATTCATGAAAAGAATACTAAACTATTGTTTGTGTGGAATAATTACAGGCCGCATTGCTTCAAGCTGAATTACTCCGTAGGAAACAAGAACAAGAATACCGGTTTACTGCATTTACAGGAGAATTTTACTCGAGTCCAGCCAGCCAAGCAGAACCTGAGAACGTCTTTACATCATTTTAACAACCGTGTGCTGTCATTTTTATTAACCTCCTGTCTTCCGCAAGATGCCTTAGCCCTTTCTGGCTACCAAGGGGTTAATTAAATATTGTTATCACAGCAAGTAGTTACTTGATAATTGCTAGAGGAGATTACCAAAACAATACTTGATATATTTGTATATCTCTTTATTTGTTAATAAAACTCTTAATAATTTGATAATTGTATTTTGCAAATACAGGTGGCCCTCATTTTACAACGGTTCAATTTACACCGTTTCAGAATAACAACCTTTTTGTCCAGTCATGTGACTGCTATTGAAAAGCATTGAGAAGCAGTGCATTTATTAAAATAGCTACTAGGTGGAGCTGTCCGCTTGTGTTGCAGCGAAGCCAAGCAAGCTGAAATTAATCAGTTTACCCAGACCTGAGCTATTGAGCAGATTTCAAAGGAACAAGATCTTCCTGTCAATAACTCAGTCCAGATTGGAATGCATAGAAAGAACTGTTTGCAGAAAAATGCAAGTGAAGTCTGTGTTGTGTGATTATTTTATTAGGTTTATAATGCTGTTTAGCAAATGTTTTTGTTCATTTAACTTAGTTTAGTTATATATTCTGTGTTGTGTGATTATTTTATTAGGTTTATAATGCTGTCTAGCATTTAAAGTCTTCATTTCAAAGCTTTAAAAATGATGTATTAGGTGTTACTTATGACAATTTTGAGATGGGCCTGGAACCTATCTCCCTCACTTCCCATTGACTTACATTATAAACTGGGTTTCAATTTACAACGGTTTCGATTTACAACCATTCCTTCTGGAACCTAACCCCGGCGTAAACTGAGGGCTACCTGTACTTATAATATTTTTCTGTCTGTTTAAATGTTCCTTTTGTGTTATTATCCATCACTGACAATTGACAGAAACTTTACACACCTTTAAATGGCCCACTTGGTTTATGTGCTGAGTCTTCTGTTATAGTCAGTAGAGAAAGGGAGATGCTCTTGAACCTGGGATAAAGAAATAGAAATATTATATAGCTAAATTTATTATAAACGAGATAGATGGAACCCAAATGTCGCCCAATAATAAAATGGGTACTCACAATCTGGGAATCACCTGACAGTGCTAGTAACACCTACTGGGCTATTGTAGTGGTCCAGCTCACTAATCATCCAGCACACTGGTAAATCCACAACACAGTCATCTGTGTACCCAGACTTTAGAAAAGCAGATAAAAAAGACTCTAAAAGGTGCTTGAATAATGTATAAATAATGTATTTTAAAAACAAATTACACAAAATCGAAGCATAAGTTAAAAGCAGATACACTTAATAGCACTGTCAGGTGGTTCCCAGATTGTGAGTAGCCATTTTATTATTGGGCTTCATTTGGGTTCCATCTATCTCGTTTATCTGAACTAGGAGGTGCCCTTTTTTCTATGTGTTTATTTCTAGATGCGTCCTGATTGGGTATCGAAAGGAGCAGCCTTCGTTTGTGCACAGTGTGCTGGGACACTGAGAATTCTCAGCTTGCTTACCTAGGCATTATCTTTGCCTTTGGATATTGTGAGAATTATTATTATTCTTTATTTATAAAGCGCCAACAGATTCCGCAGCGCTGCCCATGGGTATAAGGATAAAAGTACAACGGAGTAACAATACAATAAAAGACAACATTTTACAGACAAATACAGGGGGATCTGAGGGCCCTATTCCTGTGGGAACTTACAATCTAGATATCCATTTTCTCCTGTTAAGTGTAGTCAGTCCACGGGTCATCATTACTTCTGGGATATTAACTCCTCCCCAACAGGAAGTGCAAGAGGATCACCCAAGCAGAGCTGCTATATAGCTCCTCCCCTCTACGTCACACCCAGTCATTCTCTTGCACCCAACTAATAGATAGGATGTGTGAGAGGACTGTGGTGATTATACTTATATCTTCAATCAAAAGTTTGTTATTTTAAAACAGCACCGGAGTGTGTTGTTCCTTCTCAGGTAGAATTTGAAGAAGAATCTACCTGAGTTTTTGTATGATCTTAGTCGGCGTAGCTAAGATTCATTTTGCTGTTCTCGGCCATTCTGAGGAGTGAGGTAAACTTCAGATCAGGGGACAGCGGGCAGGTTCACCTGCAAAGAGGTATGTTGCAGTATATTATTTTCTGAGGAATGGAATTGACTAAGAAAATACTGCCAATACCGATATAATGTAAGTTCAGCCTTAAATGCAGTAGTAGCAACTGGTATCAGGCTGTTATGTATATATATGTTTACACTTCAGTATTCTGGGGAATGGCACTTCACTGGGACAATACTGTATGCATATAACTTTTAGCCTATCTTGCAGTGGGAACGACTAGCAGCAGGCTTTTTAATAACATTTCATATTATTAGATTTTAAACGTTTGCTGGTATGTTAAATCGTTTAATTATCTGAGGTACTTGGTGAAAAATTGTTTTGGGCACTGTTTTTCCACTTGGCTGTCGTTTATTTTAAATTTAAGACAGTTTCACTGAACTTCCCTCACTGTTGTGTGTGAGGGGGAGGGGCCTATTGTGGCGCTTTTGCTACGCATCAGAAATTCAGTCACAAGTCTGTTTTCTCTCCCTGCATGATCCGGATCGTCTCTACAGAGCTCAAGGGTCTTCAAAACTTATTTTGAGGGAGGTAATCACTCACAGCAGACCTGTGAGATTGTGCTTTGACTGTGATAAAAAACGTTTATATTTTGTACATTTTTTTCTGCTATTAAGGGTTAGTTATCCATTGCTAATGGGGGCAATCCTTTGCTAAATTTATGCCTTTACTGGGAAAAATTTGGTTTTTATAACTTCTCCGGTTCATTGTTTTTCAACTGTCATAGTTTTTTTCTGTGCTTCTTAAAGGCACAGTACGTTTTGCATATTACTTGTAAACTGAGTTGAAAAGTATTTCCAAGCTTGCTAGTCTAATTGCTAGTTTGTTAAACATGTCTGACTCAGAGGAATATCTCTGTGCTATATGTGCAAAAGCCAAGGTGGAGCCCAATAGAAATTTATGTACTAATTGCATTGATGCTACTTTAAATAAAAGTCAATCTGTACAAGTTGAACATCATTCACCAAACAACGAGGGGGAAGTTATGCCGACTAACTTGCCTCACGTGTCAGTACCTGCATCTCCCGCTCGGGAGGTGCGTGATATTGTAACGCCGAGTACTTCAGGGCGGCCATTACAAATCACCCTACAGGACATGGCTAATGTTATGACTGAAGTTTGTCTAAATTACCAGAACTTAGAGGTAAGCGAGATCACTCTGGGGTGAGAACAGAGTGCACTGATAATAATAGGGCCATGTCAGATACTGCGTCACAATTTGCAGAACATGAGGACGGAGAGCTTCAATTTGCAGGTGACGGATCTGATCCAAATAGAGTGGATTCAGAAATTTCAAATTTTAAGTTTAAGCTAGAAAACCTCCGTGTACTGCTAGGGGAGGTATTAGCGGCTCTGAATGATTGTAACACCGTTGCAATCCCAGAGAAATTATGTAGGCTGGATAGATACTATGCGGTACCAGCGAGTACTGACGTATTTCCTATACCTAAGAGGCTTACAGAGATAATTACTAAGGAGTGGGATAGGCCCGGTGTACCCTTTTCCCCCCCTCCTGTATTTAGAAAAATGTTTCCAATAGACGCCACCACACGGGACTTATGGCAGACGGTCCCTAAGGTGGAGGGAGCAGTTTCTACTCTGGCTAAGCGTACCACTATCCCGGTGGAGGATAGCTGTGCCTTTTCAGATCCAATGGATAAAAAGTTAGAGGGTTACCTTAAGAAAATGTTTGTTCAACAAGGTTTTATATTGCAACCCCTTGCATGTATTGCGTCTGTCACGGCTGCGGCCGCATTTTGGTCCGAGTCTCTGGAAGAGACTCTTGACTCAGCAACTATAGATGAGATTTCAAACAAGATTAAAACCCTTAAGCTAGCTAATTCATTTATTTCAGACGCCGTAGTACATTTAACTAAACTTACGGCTAAGAATTCCGGATTCGCCATTCAAGCACGTAGAGCACTGTGGCTAAAATCCTGGTCAGCTGATGTTACTTCTAAATCTAAATTACTTAACATACCTTTCAAGGGGCAGACCTTATTCGGGCCCGGTTTGAAAGAAATTATCGCTGACATTACAGGAGGTAAAGGCCATGCCCTGCCTCAAGACAGAGCCAAACCTAGGGCTAGACAGTCTAATTTTCGTGCCTTTCGTAACTTCAAGGCAGGAGCAGCATCAACTTCCTCTGCACCAAAACAGGAAGGAGCTGTTGCTCGCTACAGACAAGGCTGGAAACCTAACCAGTCCTGGAACAAGGGCAAGCAGGCCAGAAAACCTGCTGCTGCCCCTAAGACAGCATGAATTGAGGGCCCCCGATCCGGGAACGGATCTAGTGGGGGGCAGACTTTCTCTCTTCGCCCAGGCTTGGGCAAGAGATGTCCAGGATCCCTGGGCGTTAGAGATCATATCTCAGGGATATCTTCTGGACTTCAAAACCTCTCCCCCAAAAGGGAGATTTCATCTTTCAAGGTTGTCAACAAACCAGATAAAGAAAGAGGCGTTTCTACGCTGTGTACAAGATCTTTTACTAATGGGAGTGATCCACCCGGTTCCGCGGTCGGAACACGGACAAGGGTTTTACTCAAATCTGTTTGTGGTTCCCAAGAAAGAAGGAACCTTCAGACCAATCTTGGATTTAAAGATCCTAAACAAATTCCTAAGAGTTCCATCGTTCAAAATGGAAACTATTCGGACAATCTTACCCATGATCCAAAAGGGTCAGTACATGACCACAGTGGATTTAAAGGATGCTTACCTTCACATACCGATTCACAAGGATCATTACCGGTATCTAAGGTTTGCCTTCCTAGACAGGCATTACCAGTTTGTAGCTCTTCCATTCGGATTGGCTACGGCTCCAAGAATCTTCACAAAGGTTCTGGGCTCTCTTCTGGCGGTACTAAGACCGCGAGGAATTTCGGTGGCTCCGTACCTAGACGACATTCTGATACAAGCGTCAAGCTTTCAAACTGCCAAGTCTCATACAGAGTTAGTACTGGCATTTCTAAGGTCGCATGGGTGGAAGGTGAACGAAGAGAAGAGTTCTCTCTTTCCACTCACAAGAGTTCCCTTCTTGGGGACTCTTATAGATTCTGTAGAAATGAAGATTTACCTGACAGAAGACAGGTTAACAAAGCTTCAAAATGCTTGCCGTGTCCTTCATTCCATTCAACACCCGTCAGTGGCTCAATGCATGGAGGTAATCGGCTTAATGGTAGCGGCAATGGACATAGTACCCTTTGCACGCCTACATCTCAGACCGCTGCAATTGTGCATGCTAAGTCAGTGGAATGGGGATTACTCAGATTTGTCCCCTACTCTGAATCTGGATCAAGAGACCAGAAATTCTCTTCTATGGTGGCTTTCTCGGCCACATCTGTCCAGGGGGATGCCCTTCAGCAGGCCAGATTGGACAATTGTAACAACAGACGCCAGCCTACTAGGTTGGGGCGCTGTCTGGAATTCCCTGAAGGCTCAGGGATCATGGACTCAGGAGGAGAGTCTCCTTCCAATAAACATTCTGGAATTGAGAGCAGTTCTCAATGCCCTTCTGGCTTGGCCTCAGTTAACAACTCGGAGGTTCATCAGGTTTCAGTCGGACAACATCACGACTGTAGCTTACATCAACCATCAAGGAGGGACAAGAAGCTCCCTAGCTATGATGGAAGTATCAAAGATAATTCGCTGGGCAGAGTCTCACTCTTGCCACCTGTCAGCGATCCACATTCCGGGAGTGGAAAACTGGGAGGCGGATTTCCTAAGTCGTCAGACTTTTCATCCGGGGGAGTGGGAACTTCATCCGGAGGTCTTTGCCCAAATACTTCGACGATGGGGCAAACCAGAGATAGATCTCATGGCGTCTCGCCAGAACGCCAAGCTTCCTTGTTACGGGTCCAGGTCCAGAGACCCGGGAGCGGTCCTGGTAGATGCTTTGACAGCACCTTGGACCTTCGGGATGGCTTATGTGTTTCCACCCTTCCCGATGCTTCCTCGATTGATTGCCAGGATCAAACAGGAGAGAGCATCAGTGATTCTAATAGCGCCTGCGTGGCCACGCAGGACCTGGTATGCAGATCTAGTGGACATGTCATCCTGTCCACCTTGGTCTCTGCCTCTGAGACAGGACCTTCTGATTCAGGGTCCTTTCAAACATCAAAATCTAACTTCTCTGAAGCTGACTGCTTGGAAATTGAACACTTGATTTTATCAAAGCGTGGATTTTCGGAGTCAGTAATTGATACCTTAATACAGGCCAGGAAACCTGTTAAAATGTGGCGTAAATACTTACATTGGTGCGAATCCAAGAGTTACTCATGGAGTAAGGTTAGGATTCCTAGGATATTGTCTTTTCTACAAGAAGGTTTAGAAAATGGGTTATCTGCTAGTTCCTTAAAGGGACAGATCTCAGCTCTGTCCATTCTTTTACACAAACGTCTGTCAGAAGTTCCAGACGTTCAGGCTTTTTGTCAGGCTTTGGCCAGGATTAAGCCGGTGTTTAAAACTGTTGCTCCACCATGGAGTTTAAATTTAGTTCTTAACGTTTTACAGGGTGTTCCGTTTGAACCCCTTCATTCCATTGATATCAAATTGTTATCTTGGAAAGTTCTGTTTTTAATGGCCATTTCCTCGGCTCGAAGAGTCTCTGAGTTATCGGCCTTACATTGTGATTCTCCTTATCTGATTTTTCATTCAGACAAGGTAGTTCTGCGTACTAAACCTGGGTTCTTACCTAAGGTAGTCACTAATAGGAATATCAATCAAGAGATTGTTGTTCCATCATTGTGTCCTAATCCTTCTTCAAAGAAGGAACGACTTCTACACAATCTGGATGTAGTCCGTGCCCTGAAATTTTATTTACAGGCAACTAAAGATTTTCGCCAAACTTCTTCCCTGTTTGTCGTTTATTCTGGACAGAGAAGAGGTCAAAAAGCTTCTGCTACCTCTCTCTCCTTTTGGCTTCGTAGCATAATACGTTTAGCCTATGAGACTGCTGGACAGCAGCCTCCTGAAAGAATTACAGCTCATTCTACTAGAGCTGTGGCTTCCACTTGGGCCTTTAAGAATGAGGCCTCTGTTGAACAGATTTGCAAGGCTGCAACTTGGTCTTCTCTTCATACTTTTTCCAAATTTTACAAATTTGACACTTTTGCTTCTTCGGAGGCTGTTTTTGGGAGAAAGGTTCTTCAGGCAGTGGTTCCTTCCGTATAAAGATCCTGCCTGTCCCTCCCGTCATCCGTGTACTTTAGCTTTGGTATTGGTATCCCACAAGTAATGATGACCCGTGGACTGACCACACTTAACAGGAGAAAACATAATTTATGCTTACCTGATAAATTCCTTTCTCCTGTAGTGTAGTCAGTCCACGGCCCGCCCTGTTTTTTATGGCAGGTCTAAATTTTTAAATTATACTCCAGTCACCACTGCACCCTATAGTTTCTCCTTTCTCGTTTGGTTCTCGGTCGAATGACTGGGTGTGACGTAGAGGGGAGGAGCTATATAGCAGCTCTGCTTGGGTGATCCTCTTGCACTTCCTGTTGGGGAGGAGTTAATATCCCAGAAGTAATGATGACCCGTGGACTGACTACACTACAGGAGAAAGGAATTTATCAGGTAAGCATAAATTATGTTTTTCTTTTCCTACATATTCCCAGTGCCCCATTGGCTACACTAAGAGGCGCCCTTCTTGTCTCGCTTCTGCACTAAAAGCAACATACTCACAAGGTTACTGAAAATTTTATTCAGAAAACATCTGAATCATTGATGACAGTAATTTCCAGCTTTAGTAAAAGCCAATAAAAAGCTCAACGTTTTATTAAAGCTGGAAGTTACTGTCATTAATGATTCCGGTGTTTTCTGCATAAAATCTTCCATTTCTTCACGTAACCCTGTGAGTATGTTCCTTTTAGTGCAGGCTGTTTGCTAAGATATATTGCACTATTGTTGGCTTTATCTTCTGAGGTTTTCTGCTGAGACCTGAGGTGAGAGAAACAGGTTTGGGAAACTCCTTGTGAAAGACTGTGCCGCCATCTAATAAACATATAAATAATCACATGACATCATCAATATTATTACAAAAATCACATGACCGACCACACTGACAATGCACATAAAGCACATTTACTAGCACAATAATACTCTTATACTACAGTAAAACATATCAGTCATGCAATATACCTTGCCCAGACACTGCAATAAAACATGATGTTGTATGTTGTTATTGTGCACTAACATTAAACCAAAAATGGTTTCATTAGTAAAGCGCCATTAATGTACTCAGTATATATGATTTGGGTTAAATACTTTTTGTTACTATACTGACTCATGTATGACTGTCCCTTATTGACCTTACCCGTGGATAAGATAACATGCTTGTAAACCTAGGTTACAACATTGTGACATCTATCACTTTATGAAAGCTAAAACTGTACCCTTATTTCTTTAATATTTAAATTATTAATATCATTTTAAAGGGACATTAAACACTAAAATCATTGCTTGAATGATAAATTCAGAGCAAAGATTAGCCTGAGAATAATTCTGTACATGTATTTTTTAAAATTATATTAGTTGTTTAAATATTGTAAAAATAGGGGTAAAGTTAATGGCCATAAAGCAGTGGGTGTCGCCATATTCTGAGGCCAATAAGGATGGGTTATAAATGGCTTACTAGAGTATGCAACCAATGACTGTGTAGATTACAGCTGTGTCTGCACTTCTATGTTTAACATGAATTGTAAAACCCACAATATTTAGAATTAAATTACAGGAAAGGAGAATAAAATAAATAATGAAAGTATATTGCAAAGTTATTTTACTACATGTAATTGAACAATTTATATTAAAGGGACACTGAACCCAATTTTTTTTCTTTCGTGATTCAGATAGAGCCTGCAATTTTAAACAACTTTCTAATTTACTCCTATTATCAATTTTTCTTTGTTCTCTTGCTTTCTTTATTTGAAAAAGAAGGCATCTAAGCTATTTTTTTGGTTCAGAACCATGAAAAGCACTTGTTTATTGGTAGGTGAATTTACCCACCAATCAGTAAGAACAAAACAGTGTGTTCACCAAAAATGGGCCGGCATCTAAACTTACATTCTTGCATTTCAAATAAAGATACCAAGAGAATGAAAAGAATTTGATAATAGGAGTAAATTAGAAAGTTGCTTAAAATTGCATGCTCTATCTGAATCATGATAGAAAAAAAGTGTCCCTTTAATATCTTGAGGTGTTTAATGTCCCTTTAATCAATACATCTGCATATTATTATCAGGCTAATATTTTCGTTGAATTCATCATTTTGTCTACCATTTATTATGTATGTGCCTTGTTAGAACAGGGTAAAAACATAAAATGGCATTACACCTAAGCATTGTGCCAACCAACTCTGTGGTTCTGGTTGAACCATAATTACAGAGAAGGAATGAGACAGGTTAAACCACGGAGTTTTAGAAATGTAGTCGTTATTATTTACAGCAATATTGCTTAAGATATGTAAATTAGATAATGTATAACAAAAATTCAGACTATACATCTAGATAGATAGAAATAGAGATATAGAGATAGATGGGTAGAGATAGAAAGATAATGACAGATAGATAGATAGATAGATAGATAGATAGATAGATAATGATTAAGATATATAGATAGATAGATAGATAGATAGATAGCTTAGATAATGATATAGAGAGATAATGATAGATAGATAGATAGATAGATAGATAATGATTGATATAGATAGATAGATAGATAGATTGGATAATGATAGAGATAGCTAATGACAGATAGATATATAGATAATGATTGATATAGATAGATTAGATAATGATAGTGAGAGAAAATGATTGATAGATAGATTAGATAATAATAGAGAGAGATTATAATATATAGAAATATAGATAGATAATTATAGATAGATAATGAAAGAGAGAAATAGATAGATGATAGATAGATAGATAAAATTGCACACTGTCAGTGTTCACTTTAGGTACACCTGCTCATTAATGCAATATCTATAACTAATCAGCCAGTCATGTGTGAGCAAATCAGCTTAATATATAAAAGCCTACAGATATGGACAGGAGGTTCAGTTGTTCAAATCTCAGAATAGGAAAAAAATGTGGTCTAAGTGACTTTGACCAAGAAATAATTTTTGGTGCCAGACAGGAAGGTTTCAGTATCTCAGAAACTGATGATATTTAGGATTTTCCCCCACAACAGTCATAGTCACTGAGAGAGGTCTGAGGAGAACAGCCAGACTTGTTCAAGCTGGCAGGAAGGTGTCAGTAAGTTAAATAATCATGTATTACAACAGTGCTGTGCAGAGAATGATCCCCGAATGTTTGTGGCAAACCATGAAATGGATGGGCTTTAGCAGCAACAAAAAACACACCAAGCTCCACTGTTGTCAGCTAAGAACAAGATACAGAGGCTACAGTGAGCACAGGCTCATCAAAACTGTACAATATGGAAATGTCCCCTGGTGTAACAAATCTTGATTCCTGCATAGACAAATAGATAGTAGGGGTTGAATTAGCTGTAAACATATATCCTTCCTTTTGTCAGTGGTTCATGCTGGGAGGGGGGGTAAGAAGGTTGTGGGTAATATTATACTGGCACACCTGAGGGCCCTTAACAGGAAACAAAACCCAGCATTTTTCTTTTATGAGTCAGACAAAGAAAACAATTTTAAACAACTTTCTAGTTTACTTCTATTATCTAATTTGCTTCGTTCTCTTGGTATCCTTTTTTACCAAATGTCACAGCCTGCCTGATTTTTGGGCACAGTCTACTAATCTTTTTCATAGCCCAGATGTACAAGGAGGTCAAAACAAAAAGTAACTCAGTAACCCATTCGAGGTCAAGAACAAATAATCTAATTTGTGGCTTTTCCTAAAAAGGCTGGGGAAAAAAGGTACGTTCTCAGTTTTGAACTTCTTGTACAGGCAATGAGGAGTGTCCAGCATAACCAGTGAATTCCAAATATTAATCTCTGGTTGCATTTCAATAGCCTTATAGCTTACATTTTTGCAACGATTATTCGGTATACCTAATTCATTATGAACTATTCAGCCAAACCAAATTTTTCGCCCATGCAAAAGTCTAAGCCAAAGTACTGTTGTGGATTGTAGCTCACGTGATCCTGGCAAAAAAATAAGTCAAACTCTCCATAGCAACAGAAATTCTGTTTATTATTATTATATGAAGTACAAAAGCATTTTACTATGACATCACAATCCTGTCCACGACCCACCCCTATTAAAAATAAAACAGCATTTTTTTTCTCTAGTACTCAGAGTGGACACCTCTATACCCTTGTGTTTTCTTCTTTTTCCATTTCCCTTTGGCCTAATGACTGGGGGTTATTGGTATATATAGTATATTGGTATATATCCCACTATTAATTAGAATGTTTCGTGGACTCTCAATGCCCAGATAGAAATACATTTATCAGGTAAGCATAAATTTAGATTTTTATTCAGTACTTTGCAATTCTCTGCTGAGAATTGTGTCAACAGTTCTCATGGTTCAGGGAGCATTTCCAATTCCTGCGGTTTGCCTTTTTGGACAAACTCTTCCTTTTTGTAGCCTTTTCTTTTTGACTTAACCTCTGCCCCTAGAATTTTTACGAATGTTCTGGGGGCTTTTCTGGCGGTGGTCAGATCTCAAGTAATTGTGGTGGTTCTGTACCTGGATGATTCCTTGGTTCAGCCACCATCTTTTCTTTAGCAAGATCTCATTCAGATTCTCGGTTGTTGATTCTCCACTCTCTTGGGGGGAAGGGGAATATGGGAAAGGATTTCAGTGGTGCCAATTACTAGGGTAAGGTCCCAGTAGCCTAATGGTTAAGGCACTGGCCTCCTCAGCCATGCATTGTGGGTTAGTGTCCCATCTGACGATCATAGCCTTGTTCTTTATGTAGTTTCTCTTGACGGAGGTCTAAAAATACAATCTTCTTTCTGCTTGTTCTTGTCTTCAGTCCTCTGTCCATTCTTCAGGGACTATGTGTATGGAAATAATTGGTTTCATGTGGGTTTCCATGGCCATTTTTCCGTTTGTTCATTTCCATCTGAGACCTCTACAGTTATGCAGGCTCAGACTTTGGAACAGAGTCCTCTCTGACCTCTATCAGAGGATAATCTTAGACTTCTGGACAGAGATTCTATGTCCGGGTGGCTCTCTCAGGGCAATCTGTTCCAAGGCCCATGCTTCTTGAGTCCAGCTTGGGGGATGGTGACACCAGCCTTTCAGGCTGGAGAGCAGTTTGTTTTTTTCCTTCAGAGCTCAAGGACTTCTAAACTGGAGGAATCATCCTTCCAGTAAGTATTCTAGAGTTGAGAGCATTCTTCAATGCTGTGATAGATTGGTCTTAACTGCGTTTGGTCCGGTTTATCAGATCCCTTTCGGGTAACTTTACTTCGGTGGGACTCGCTTCTTCAATAAGCGGAGTCTCACAATTGTCTCTTTTCTGCTATTCTCTTCCCAGGGGTGGACTTCTGGGAAGCTGATTACTAAGCAGACAGACTTTTCTTCTAGGAGAGTGGGCTCTTTGTACGAAGAGTATTCTCTATGAAGACCCTCAGATGGGATGTTCAGGAGTTGAATCTGATGACGTCTTCTCTAACTCTTTTCTTCTAATTAAGGTATAGATCTAGGGATCCGCTAGCAGTTCTAGTAGACACTTGGGTGGGACTTTGATCTAGTCTTCCTTTTCATCTGTTTGCCTTCCTTCTCGTTGTGATATCTAGTAGCTTTCAGGAGTAGGCCTCTGTGTTTCTTATCGATCCAGCTTGGCCTTGCAGAATCGGGTTTGCAGGCCTGGTAGATATCATCCTTTCCCTCGTGGAAGTTGCCACTGAGGAGGGACTTTCTACTTCAGGGTCTTTTCCTTCATCCATACCTAGATTCTCTGAAACTGACTTCTTGGAGATTGAACGCCTAGTATTGACTAGTCGTGTTTTTTTCTGAAAGGGTAAATGATACTATGGTTCAGACTTGTAAACCTGTTACTCGTTAGATTCCATAAAGTATGGCGTTCATACTTTTTCTGGTACAAATCTAGGGGTTTTCTCTTGGAGTTCAGGTGAGGGTTCCTCGCATTTTGTCCTTTCTTCCGGAGGACCTGGAGAATGGTTTCTACCCTAAAGGGTCGACCTTTTACTTGCACATCTGGCAGATTTGCCAGAAGTTAAATCCCTTGTTTTGGCCTTGGTTCTAATCAGGCCTGTGTTTCATTAGGTTGCTCCTCCATGGAGCCTTTAATATTGTTTTAGAGTTCTGCAGCAGGCTCCATTTGAGCTTATGCACTCAGTATTTTTGTTGCCTCTCGCTTTTTTCTTCTGCTCGTAGAGTTTCAGAGCTTTCGTCTCTGCAGTATGCTCCTCCCTTACTTTATTTTGATGCGGATAGAGAAGTCCTTAGTACCAAATTCCCAAATTGGGTTTTCTTCCTAAGGAGATGTCGGACCACAATATCAATTAGAAAATTGTCGTTGTTTCGTTCTGTTCTGATCCTTCATTTCAGAAGAAACGTCTTACCTTAACCTGGATGTTGTGCATGGTCTAAAATTCTATATGCAAGCTAATGGAGATTTTCAATATCCTGCCTTTTTGTTGTATTCTCTAGTATACGTAAGGGTCTGAAGGCCACCTCTTCTACTTGAGAAATGTTATTCGGTTGGCTTAGGAGACAGCTGGACAATAGCCTCCTGAGAGAATTACGGCGCGTTCCACTAGGGCTGTCTCTTCTTGGACCTTTATGAATAGTCTTCTGTGGAACAGACCTGCAAGGCGGCCACTTGGTCCGCATTGCATACCTTTTTCAAATTTTCCAAATTTGATGATTTTTTGTCTCAGCTGAGGTTTCTTTTGGGAAGAAAGTTTTTCAAGAGGTGGTGCCTTCTGTTTAGGTCTGCCTGTCTTGTTCTACCTCCCTTCCATTCTGTGTCCTCTAGCCTGGGTATTGGTTCCCACTAGTAATTTAATGGATTCGTGGACTCTCCATGCCATTGGAAAGAAAACAAAATTTATGCTTACCTGATAAATTATTTTCTTTTCTGGCATGGAGAGTCCACGACCCGCCCTTGATTTAATTTTAAGACGGCTTTTTGTATATTTTTCAAAACCTCAAGCACCTCTATAAACTTGTGTCATCTTCTCTTTTCATATTCCTTCGGCTGAATGACGGGGGGTTTATGGGAAGTGGGAGTTATACTTAACAGCTCTGCTGGAGTGTTCTTTGCCTCCACCTGGTGGCCAGGAGTTTAGTTCCCACTAGAAGGTGAATGGATTTGTGGACTCTCCATGCCAGGAAAGAAAATAATTTATCAGGTAAGCATAAATTTTGTTTCTCATGTTGGATTTACACGCAAGTAAGGTGTTTTACTTTTTTGATCCATTGACTTCTATGGGGGAATAGGTTATCGCGTTTGTGATATTCTAAGTTTGGCTATTTGTATGCATCGGGTTAGTGTGAGAGTGATAACTTTTTACTTTCAACTCGTAATACTAGCGCAGCCCGACGCTCGCAGAAAGTTTACTTATATCGCTAAATAGTGCTCCACTCGTAATCTAGCCCTTAGTCATTTATTCTTTATTGAAACAGGATTATTCATGAAAAGAATACTAAACTATTGTTTGTGTGGAATAATTACAGGCGGCATTGCTTCAAGCTGAATTACTCCGTAGGAAACAAGAACAAGAATACCGGTTTACTGCATTTACAGGAGAATTTTACTCGAGTCCAGCCAGCCAAGCAGAACCTGAGAACGTCTTTACATAATTTTAACAACCGTGTGCTGTCATTTTTATTAACCTCCTGTCTTCCGCAAAATGCCTTAGCCCTTTCTGGCTACCAAGGGTTTAATTAAATATTGTCATCACAGCAAGTAGTTACTTGATAATTGCTAGAGGAGATTACCAAAATAATACTTGATATATTTGTATCGCTCATAGAATGGAGGAAACATAAACAAGAAACAATTTATGGTGCAGTATGAATATACTAGTGACCAATGCAGTACAAAAAGAAAGAATAGAGCTCACCTTTTTAAACCTCAAACATGTGAGGTATGTGAAGAGCGTTGGGGGGAGTAAATTCCTGTCTTTATTAAAGATGTTTGTCCCTTGGTGCCTTGTTGGAGTATGGTACTTGTAAGAATATGGTACTTCTTTCTTTTTAGTACCTTTAGGATATCCTCCTCTTGTAGAGTATGGTATCTTTAACTTTCAATGTAGAATTTCATCTGTATGCTGTAGGTTAAATCCGTTCTTTATTGGAGGTGTACTGTGATGTCTTAGAGTAACACGGTTGTGTTTCTCCTCTCTGGAGTATGGTAATTTCCTTTGATAATTAATAGAAAACTCAGATACGAGTATATGATTAAAAAATATATATTCCTTTTATTAGAACACAAGCCGATGTCTGTGCTTGTAAATAAAAATTCCCAAAAGTGAAATGAGAACAACTATCAACAAAGATCGATAAGTGAGATGAACGTCACTTGGAAACAAACGTTCATCTCACTTATCGATCTTTGTTGATAGTTGTTCTCATTTCACTTTTGAGAATTTTTATTTACAAGCACAGACATCGGCTTGTGTTCTAATAAAAGGAATATATTATTTTTAATCATATACTCGTATCTGAGTTTTCTATTAATTATCAAAGGAAATTACCATACTCCAGAGAGGAGAAACACAACCATGTTACTCTAAGACATCACAGTACACCTCCAATAAAGAACGGATTTAACCTACAGCATACAGATGAAATTCTACATCGAAAGTTAAAGATACCATACTCTACAAGAGGAGGATATCCTAAAGGTACTAAAAAGAAAGAAGTACCATATTCTTACAAGTACCATACTCCAACAAGGCACCAAGGGACAAACATCTTTAACCCCTTAATGACCGAGGACGTGCAGGGTACGTCCTCAAAAAAAAGGCAGTTAATGCCTGAGGACGTACCCTGCACGTCCTCTGTGTGGAAAGCAGCTGGAAGCGATCCTGATCGCTTCCAGCTGCTTTCCGGTTATTGCAGTGATGCCTCGATATGGAGGCATCCTGCAATAACCTTACATGGCCTTCCGGTGCAGAGAGAGCCACTCTGTGGCCCTCTCTGCACCGGACATCGATGGCCGGTATCGTTGGTGGGTGGGAGCCGGCTTGGGAGGCGGGTGGGCGGCCATCGGTGTGTGCCGTGAAGTCAAGGGGGGCGGGATCGGGGGCGGGAACGTTAGGGGGCGCGCGCGCGTGCACGGAGGGTGGCGGGCGGGCGCGTGCACGGGCGGGAGCGGGTGGGAACCGCTACACTACGGCAAATATATTTAATAAGAAATACCCAAATCTTGTTTGTGCAAAAGCACAAAAAGAGATCGTGGAGGGGTGGGGGTTGGTTTGGTGTGGGGGGAAGCTACACTACAGAAAAAATTAGTAAAAATTAAAAAAAAGCATGTTTTTCTTCTAAACTGGGTACTGGCAGACAGCTGCCAGTACCCAAGATGGCGCAGATTAAGTTAGAGTGGGAGGGTTATAGAGCTGTTTGGGGGGGATCAGTGAGGTTAGGGGATAAGGGGGGATAGTACACAGCAGCATATGTAAATATGCCTTTTTAAAAACACACAAAAAAACCAAATATAGCTTTTATTTTAGTACTGGCAGACTTTCTGCCAGTACTTAAGATGGCGGGGACAATTGTGGGGTGGGGGAGGGAAGAGAGCTGTTTGGGAGGGATCAGGGGGTCTGATGTTTCAGGTGGGAGGCTGAGCTGTACTCTAAATGTGATATTAACCCTGCAAGCTCCCTACAAGCTACCTAATTAACCCCTTCACTGCTAGCTATAATACACGTGTGATACGCAGCGGCATTTAGCAGCCTTCTAAATACCAAAAAGCAACGCCAAAGCCATATATGTCTGCTATTTCTGAACAAAGGGGATCCCAGAGAAGCATTTACAACCATTTGTGCCATAACTGCACAAGCTGTTTGTAAATGATTTCAGTGAGAAACCTAAAATTGTGAAAAATGTTACGTTTTTTTTAATTTGATCGCATTTGGCGGTGAAATAGTGGCATGAAATATACCAAAATGGGCCTAGATCAATACTTGGGGTTGTCTACTACACTACACTAAAGCTAAAATTACCCCAAAAAGCTCCCTACATGCTCCCTAATTAACCCCTTCACTGCTGGGCATAATACACGTGTGGTGCGCAGTGGCATTTAGTGGCATTCTAATTACCAAAAAGCAACACCAAAGCCATATAAGTCTGCTATTTCTGAACAAAGGGGATCCCAGAGAACAATTTACAACCATTTGTGCCATAATTGCACAAGCTGTTTGTAAATAATTTCAGTGAGAAACCTAAAGTTTGTGAAAAAATTTGTGAAAAAGTGAACAATTTTTTTTATTTGATCGCATTTGGCGGTGAAATGGTGGCATGAAATATACAAAAATGGGCCTAGATCAATACTTTGGGATGTCTACTAAAAAAAAATATATATATGTCAATAGATATTCAGAGATTCTTGAAAGATATTAGTGTTCTAATGTAACTAGCGCTAATTTTGAAAAAAAATGGTTTGGAAATAGCAAAGTGCTATTTGTATTTATTGCCCTATAACTTGCAAAAAAAGTAAAGAACATGTAAACATTGGGTATTTCTAAACTCAGGACAAAATTTAGAAACTATTTAGCATGGGTGTTTTTTGGTGGTTGTAGATGTGTAACAGATTTTGGGGGTCAAAGTTAGAAAAAGTGTATTTTTTTTCAATTTTTCCTCATATTTTATATTTTTTTTATAGTAAATTATAAGATATGATGAAAATAATGGTATCTTTAGAAAGTCCATTTAATGGCGAGAAAAACGGTATATAATACGTGTGGGTACAGTAAATGAGGAAGAGGAAAATTACAGCTAAACACAAACACTGCAAAAATGTAAAAATAGCCTTGGTCCCAAACGGACAGAAAATGGAAAAGTGCTGTGGTCATTAAGGGGTTAATAAAGACAGGAATTTACTCCCCCCAACGCTCTTCACATACCTCACATGTTTGAGGTTTAAAAAGGTGAGCTCTATTCTTTCCTTTTGTACTGCATTGGTCACTAGTATATTCATACGGCACCATAAATTGTTTATGTTTCCTCCATTCTATGAGCGCTAAAGTCTGGGACCCTCAACTCTCACCCTTTACAATATATTCCATTGATGATAGTGAAACCTCCAGACTAAGCTGCTTTTGAAATACACCAGAAGGAACTTTAAAAGGGAAAAATAACTATTTGCAACGCACAGCGCAAGCCAAAACACCCTACCTATCTTACCTGATATATTTGTATATCTCTTTATTTGTTAATAAAACTCTTAATAATTTGATAATTGTATTTTGCAAATACTTACAATATTTTTCTATTTAAATGTTCCTTTTGTGTTATTATCCATCACTGACAATTGACAGAAACTTTACACACCTTTAAATGGCCCACTTGGTTCATGTGCTGAGTCTTTTGTTATAGTCAGTAGAGAAAGGGAGATGCTCTTGAACCTGGGATAAAGAAATAGAAATATTATATAGCTAAATTTATTATAAACGAGATAGATGGAACCCAAATGTCGCCCAATAATAAAATGAGTACTCACAATCTGGGAATCGCCTGACAGTGCTAGTAACACCTACTGGGCTATTGTAGTGGTCCAGCTCACTAATCATCCAGCACACTGGTAAATCCACAACACAGTCATCTGTGTACCCAGACGATAGAAAACAGCAGATAAAAAAGACTCTAAAAGGTGCTTGAATAATGTATAAAAATTATTTTAAAAACAAATTACACAAAATCGAAGCATAAGTTAAAAGCAGATACACTTAATAGCACTTTCAGGTGCTTTCCAGATTGTGAGTACACATTTTATTATTGGGCTTCATTTGGGTTCCATCTGTCTCGTTTATCTGAACTAGGAGGCGCACTTTTTTCTATGTGTTTATTTCTAGATGCTTCCTGATTGGGTATCAAAAGAAGCAGCCTTCGTTTGTGCACAGTGTGCTGGGACACTGAGCGTTCTCAGCTTGCTTACCTAGGCATTATCTTTGCCTTTGGATATTGTGAGTATTATTATTCTTTATTTATAAAGCGCCAACAGATTCCGCAGCGCTGCCCATGGGTATAAGGATAAAAGTACAACGGAGTAACAATACAATAAAAGACAACATTTTACAGACAAATACAGGGGGAATTGAGGGCCCTATTCCTGTGGGAACTTACAATCTAGATATCCATTTTTCTTTTCCTACATATTCCCAGTGCCCCATTGGCTACACTAAGAGGCGCCCTTCTTGTCTCGCTTCTGCACTAAAAGCAACATACTCACAGGGTTACTGAAAACTCTATTCAGAAAACACCGGAATCATTGATGACAGTAATTTCCAGCTTTAATAAAAGCCAATAAAAAGCTCAAAGTTTTATTAAAGCTGGAAATTACTGTCATTAATGATTCCGGTGTTTTCTGAATAAAATCTTCCATTTCTTCACGTAACCCTGTGAGTATGTTCCTTTTAGTGCAGGCTGTTTGCTAAGATATATTGCACTATTGCTGGCTTTTTCTTCTGAGGTTTTCTGCTGAGACCTGAGGTGAGAGAAACAGGTTTGGGAAACTCCTTGTGAAAGACTGTGCCGCCATCTAATAAACATATAAATAATCACATGACATCATCAATAGTATTGCAAAAATCACATGACCAACCACACTGTAGAACTTAACAAAAAAAAAAGAGATTTTTTTTTATCTTTCATTATCCAGTGCTGACAATGCACATAAAGCACATTTACTAGCACAATAATACTCTTATACTACAGTAAAACATATCAGTCATGCAATATACCTTGCCCAGACACTGCAATAAAACATGATGTTGTATGTTGTTATTGTGCACTAACATTAAACCAAAAATGGTTTGATTAGTAAAGCGCCATTAATGTGCTCAGTATATATGATTTGGGTTAAATACTTTTTGTTACTTTACTGACTCATGTATCACTGTCCCTTATTGACCTTACCCGTGGATAAGATAACAGGCTTGTAAACCTAGGTTACAACATTGTGACCCCAGAGGCAGAACTTTTCTTCACTTTCTGCGATGAGATTTTTTTTTAGTGAAACATTTTCTGCAGGTTATTTTTAAATAAAATTCAATTTTAAATTACACTAAGGCACCAGTTCAATTGCAATGTGTTGATTAACTGAAGAATAAAGCATTTTTTTTATGTTTTATAATATAGTGCAGTAGTTGAAAATTGCATTGCAAATTAGCTGCATTAAAAAAAAAAAAGAAAATTTTAAAATGTCTCTTGAATAAACATGTTTCCCTTTCTCTTGGTCTAACATAGAAATGTAGTAATAAAAAAGATGCAAAGCTCATACTAACGTCTTTCATTCAGAATAAACAGCTTTGCAGACTGGGAAAGACTAGGGTGCGGGTTTGATTTTTTTTTCTCTCAGAGCAAGTCAACAAGCAATGCGCTGCTGCTTTGCAGCGCTACTGCATATTTGACTGCCCACTTCAAACAGCACTTTGCTCTGGATGCACTGTGCTAAGGAAAACTTACACAGTGCAACCAGAGCACAGCTCTGTTTGAAGAGAACTGTCTAATGTGGAACAGCACTACAAAGTTCAAACGCTAACAGTGCATGCATGTGTCCTGCTTTCTGCAAGCATGCTGCATTTTCTGCGATGACATCTCAGATCACTGTATGTTCTGCCTTGGGGATTGTGACATCCATCACTTTATGAAAGCTAAAACTGTACCCTTATTTCTTTAATATTTAAATTATTAATATCATTTTAAAGGGACATTAAACACTAAATAAATCATTGCTTGAATGATAAATTCAGAGCAAAGATTAGCCTGAGAATAATTCTGTACATGCATTTTTTTAAATTATATTAGTTGTTTAAATATTGAAAAAATAGGGGTAAAGTTAATGGCCATAAAGCAGTGGGTGTCACCGTATTGTAACTGAGGCCAATAAGGAAGGGTTATAATTGTCTTACTAGAGTATGCAACCAATGACTGTGTAGATTACAGCTGTGTCTGCACTTCTATGTTTAACATGAATTGGAAAACCCACAATATTCAGAATTAAATTACAGGAAAGGAGAATAAAATAAATAATGAAAGTATATTGCAAAGTTATTTTACTACATGTAATTAAACACTTTATATTAATATCTTTAGGTGTTTAATGTCCCTTTAATCAATACATCTGCATATTATTCTCAGGCTAATATTTTTGTTGAATACATAATTTTGTCTACCATTTATTATTTATGTGCCTTGTTAGAACAGGGTAAAAACATACAATGGCATTATACCTAAGCATTGTGCCAACCAACTCTGTGGTTCTGGTTGAACCATTATTACAGAGAAGGAATGAGACAGGTTAAACCACATAGTTTTAGAAATGTAGTCTTTATTATTTACAGCAATATTGTTTAAGATATGTAAATTAGATAATGTATAAAAAAAATTGAGACTATCCATCTAGATAGATAGAGATAGATAATGACAGATAGATAATGATTGATATAGATAGATAGATTAGATACTGATAGAGAGAGATAATGATAGATAGATAGATCATGATAGATAGTGATAGATAATGACAGATAGATAGATTAGATAATAATAGAGATAATAATAGAAAGATAATTATAGATAGATAATGAAAGAGAGAAATAAATAGATGATAGATAGATAAAATTGCTCACTGTCAGTGTTCACTTTAGGTATACCTGCTCATTAATGCAATATCTATAACTAATCAGCCAGTCATGTGTGAGCAAATCAGCTTAATATATAAAAGCATAAAGATATGGACAGGAGGTTCAGTTGTTCAAATCAAATCTCAGAATAGGAAAAAAATGTGGTCTAAGTGACTTTGACCAAGAAATAATTTTTGGTGCCAGACAGGGAGGTTTCAGTATCTCAGAAACTGATGATATTTAGAAATTTCCCCAACAACAGTCATAGTCACTGAGAGAGGTCTGAGGAGAACAGCCAGACTTGTTCAAGCTGGCAGGAAGGTGTCAGTAAGTTAAATAATCATGTATTACAACAGTGCTGTGCACAGAATGATCCCCGAATGTTTGTGGCAAACCATGAAATGGATGGGCTTTAGCAGCAACAAAAAACACACCAAGCTCCACTGTTGTCAGCTAAGAACAGGATACAGAGGCTACAGTGAGCACAGGCTCATCAAAACTGTACAATATGGAAATGTCCCCTGGTGTAACAAATCTTGATTCCTGCATAGACAAATAGATAGGGTTTGAATTAGCTGTAAACATAGATCCTTCCTTTTGTCAGTGGTTCATGCTGGAAGGTGGGGTAAGAAGGTTGTGGGTAATATTATACTGGCACACCTGAGGGCCCTTAACAGGACACAAAACCCAGCATTTTTCTTTTATGAGTCAGACAAAACAATTTTAAATAACTTTTCAGCTTACTTCTATTATCTAATTTGCTTCATTCTCTTTGGTATCCTTTTTTACCAAATGTCACAGCCTGCCTGATTTTTGCCCACAGTCTACTAATCTTTTCATAGTCCAGATGTACAAGCAAAGTGTAACTCAGTAACCCAATTGAGGTCAATTTGTGGCTTTTCCTTAAAAGGCTGGGGAAAAAGGTTCCTTCTCAGGTTTGAACTTCTTGTACAGGCAATGAGGAGTGTCCAGCATAACCAGTGAATTCCAAATATTCATCTCTGGTTGCATTCCAGCAGCCTTACAGCTTACATTTTTGCAATGATTATTCGGTATACCTTATTCATTATGAACTATTTGGCCAAACCAAATTTTTCGCCCATGCAAAAGTCTAAGCCAAAGTACTGTTGTGAATTGTAGCTCACATGTGATCCTGGCTAAAAAATAACTCAAACTCTCCATAGCAACAGAAATTGTGTTTCCTATTATTATATGAAGTACAAAAGCATTTTACTATGACATCACAATCCTGTTGCAGTTTATTGAGATTTGTCAACATTCCAGTTTACATGGCCATGGTCTGGCAGAGTTAGGGCATGTCGTTTATAGGGGAATTTGGGACATTTCTTGACTGGAGAAAAGTTGTGGAATGGACAGCAGTCACACTGACCAACCTGTGACAGTTGGTAAATTGGTAGATATGCAAGAGGAGCAAGCCACAAGCAGCTGGCACCAGGGGACACCCTTAACAAAAATCCCCTCCATTGATATAGCCCTGCTTCCTTGATATAGACCAAATTCCCCTCCTTTTCTATTAAATAACCTGGTTGGTAAGTAATTAGGATTTTAGTTGCTGAGACAACATCATAATATAAAAATTTTACAATGTATTCTTATTTTCAGTACTTTTAGCTCTTATTTTTGTACAGCTGATTTTTAATACATTTTGTAATGGTTTGCTCATTGCATGTTGTATGTTTTGTAGGTGTGCGTTACTATTTGTTCAGATATACCTTCTATAGACAGGTTTTAATTATGTGTTTGCATGTGAGCAACTGTTCACCTCTTTTAATCTGAGTATTGTGTACAGAGCAGCTAGGTCAATCTGAAGCGGCCAGTGGTATAGCAACATTATTGATGAAGCTAACTATAATGTTTGTACAGAAAGGTGTGGCAGGCACTGAAAACAATAACATCCAAGGTTCATTACTTGCAGACATTCTCTGTAATAACAGTAAGAATCTGTAAGCAAGTAATATTATGCTTCATGTGCATGGTAAAGGAATTTGTGTTGTTTAAAAAGATAGATAATCCCTTTATTACCCATTCCTCAGTTTTGCATAACCAATGCAGTTACATATTAATATACTTTTTACCTCTGTGATTACCTTGTATCTAAGCCTCTGCAGGCTGCCCCCTTATTGCAGTTCTTTGGACAGACTTGCATTTTATCCAATCAGTGCTTACTCCTAGGTAACTTCACGTGCGTGAGCTCAATGTTATCTATCTGACACACATGAACTAACACCCTCTAGTTGTGAAAAACTGTTAAAATGCATTCACATAAGAGGCGGCCTTCAAGGTCTAAGAAATTAGCATTTGAGCCTACCTAGGTTTAGCTTTCAACTAAGAATACTAAGAGAACAAAGCAAAATTGGTGATAAAAGTACATTTGAAAGTTTTTTTAAAATGAAATACCCTATTTGAATCATGAAAGTGTATTTTGGACTTGACTGTCCCTTTAAACTTTCATGATTCAGATAGAGCATGCAATTGGAATAAAAAGAAACATCAATTGACTTCTGTTATGAAATGTAACTCTTTCTCTTAGTATCCTTTGTTAAAACTTGAGAGCATCATGAGAGTATACTGAGGAAGACTCACAATCGTGCTTGTGTCTTAAGCACTATATGTATAGGTTGCCCTTAGTTTATGAAAGGGTTCTGTACCTGAAGGCATTGTTGGAAAAAGAATATGTGTAAAAAGTTTTTAAATTAACATAAATAATTTTATTATATTTAATGGGACATAATACCCATATGCTAAATCAGTTAAAATTGATGCAGAATAACTGTAAAAAGCTGAGAGGAAAATATCACATTAACATCTCTATTTAAACAAAAGGAAGATATTTTACCTCAAAATGTCTTCAGCTCACCAGAGTAAGTGCTCTGTAATACAAAGCTTACTCATTTTACTGCCATCTGCATGGTGGGAAAAAAACACTAAGCTTCATCAGCGCTGAGGTCACACTTTCCTTTACTGTAATATTCATGGATTTCACCAAAACCGTGCAAGATTTCATAATAATCTTCTCTTAAGCTGAGGGGGGGAATAAAGTGACTGTGGCTTTACATACCAGATGTGCACTCCCTTGTACGTCTCGGAACTAGCACCCTTATTGGAAGCCCCTTTACAATGGAATGTGGCCACTGAGGAAATTTTGAGGTACAGTATCTTCCTTTTTTAGATAGAGATGTTCAGGTGATATTGTCTAGTTAGCTTTTTAGAGATAGATATTAAAAGAAACATGTAGTCAACATCTTGTTTTCAGCTCACACCAAAATGGAAATGGTCCTTTAACAAACAGTAAAAATAAGTATTGTAAAAAAAACAATACTTGTCAAAGTTTAAGTGACTATTTAGCTACAGAAAATGGCACCAAATTTGCCCATCAGCAATATGCATTTAAATGGTTTAGCAGTGGTGCTGACGGAAACAGACTGCAATAGGTTCCTACGGAGGTCACAATTGTGCAATCCCTTTTTAAAACCTGGTTTTGAAGAAGCCACTACTGTTTATGACAAACATTTCAGTGCAAGTGTAACTTAGAATAAAATATTAAAATAAAACCATGCCGTTGGTAGATGTTGGGGTCCTAATGTGACTATAAGTATGCCCATCATGTATTCTGACTACAACAGGTTGATGTCACACATGTAACTGAGTATCTTCCTTACACTGAACAAAGGGGTTACATGAATAGACCATTACTGTAATCTTGAGAAGTGAGAATAGTCTATTGTATCAGTCAGTTTTGGGAGACCTCACAGTTTCTGTTTTGAGAACAGGCACTTGACAGACGTAAAGGCCTTTTTGAGAGCTTTACTATTTAAAAGGTGTCTGCAGCTGTGGATTTTTAACAAACAAATCCATTTTGCATTGTGATCACCTGAGAAAATTGACAACTTGGGGCTCGCCTCCATTGAGCTGGGTGTAATTTTTTTCCAATGTATCTACAGCCTCTGACAGTGTATTAAAGGGACACTGAACCCAAAAATTTTCTTTTGTGATTCAGATAGAGCATGCCATTTTTAAGCAACTTTCTAATTTACTCCTATTAGCAATTTTTCTTCGTTCTCTTGCTATCTTTATTTGAAAAAGAAGGCATCTAAGCTTTTTTTTGGGTTCAGAACTCTGGATAGCACTTTTTTATTGGTGGATGAATTTATCCACCAATCAGCAAGGACAACCCAGGTTGTTCACAAAAAATGGGCCGGCATCTAAACGTACATTCTTGCATTTCAAATAAAGATACCAAGAGAATGAAGAACATTTACTAATAGAAGTAAATTAGAAAGTTGCTTAAAATTTCATGCTCTATCTGAATCACACACACACAAAAAAAAATGGGTTCAGTTTCCCTTTAACGGTTTGCGCTTTCATTGGAAACCTGGTATAACTTATCACTTTATTTCTTTGGGACGCGTAAATATTTTCGGCAGCCTCGGATTTTGAGGTATAACGTGCCATCAGTCAATAAACAAAATTGCTTCCGATACCATATTTATTGGTTTGCGACCTCACGCAAACCTAATTACGGTTTAATGGAAACTAGCCCTTTGTCGGTCGATTTCAGGCTTCATGACGGGTTAATTCTGTGGCTTATCATCTGGTTCTTCCAGACCAGATATAAATATACATCCTGTTTTCCATGTGCCCTTGCTTAAGCCTTATACTCGGAATAGCTTTTCCCAACCTATTTCCCTGTCATGGTGAATGGACAAGATAAATTTGTAATCTTTTATATGCTTCACTCAAAATGCACGGTTACTCTACCTCATTGATTGTAAGCGTTACCCTATCACTAATGAATCCTGGAAACCCACCACAGTGCTTGCACCTTTGTTTCGGCATTCCATCGGTTGGAAATACCCGACCAAACCACGTTGGTGCCTAGCAATTATAATTCTATGGTTTCAGCTGTTAGTCACGGGTGCCACAGCATTTTCTGCCACTTTGTTGCATAATTTTGCCCAGTTTTTCCCATAGTTTGTGCTATGAATTGATGACATTTACCCATTGTTTGGATTTTGTTCCTGGTGTGATTTGTTGGTTCTCTGTCCTGTGTATTAACTTTGCTTCAGATCCTGTTTTTGTTCTGTTGTTGCACACAAATTCTTTTACATCTGTCTGAGTTTTTGACAACTTCTAGTCTATCCTGACCTTGAGATCATCCCCTCTCTGGCAGAAATGTCCTGAGTCTCATTCAGAGTATTGAGACAGTTAGTCACTTCTCAGCTACTCAGTCCTTACCTGAAGAGACGCCTGCCTCACTACTGGCTGCACACTTACTGAGGCACCAGCTGCTACTGAGTATGTGCAAAAGTACAGTGTGTGCATATATGAGTCTGTAAATCTCCTGCTCAGCTAGGAAATAAATACAAGGTAAGTACTAATCTGTAATCTAACTAGTGCATCTCTTATTAATATCTAATGCATCCATCTTTAATATATGTAGATGACTTACCAAAATGTCCTTTAATTTGCATATCCCCAACATTTAGCTCTTCTAAATGTATAAGCATTGTTTAAAAAACTGCTGCCATATAATGCTACACACAAATTGCCTACCTAACTGATTTCCAACAAAGGATAAAAAAAGAATGAAATCAATTTGATATTACAAATAAACGGCTAGATTACGAGTCTTGCGTTAGCCTTAAAAAGCAGCGTTGAGAGGTCCCAACGCTGCTTTTTAACACCCGCTGGTATTACGAGTCTGGTAGGTACAGGTGTACCGCTCACTTTTCTTCCGCGACTCGAGCTTACAGCAAATCCCCTTACGTAAATTGCGTATCCTATCTTTTCAATGGGACTTGGAAGAAGTGAGCGGTAGACCCTATCCTGTCAAGACTAGTACCGCATTTAAAAGTCAGTAGTTAAGAGTTTTATGGGCTAACGCCGTAACATAATACTCTTAACTAAAGTGCTAAAAAGTACACTAACACCCATACACTACCTATTAACCCCTAAACCGAGCCCCCCTCCCCACATCGGAATTACTTTAATAATGTTTTTAACCCCTAATCTGCCGACCGGACATCGCCGCCACTGTAATAAATTATATTAACCCCTAAACCGCCGCACTCCAGCCTTGCAAACACTAGTTAAATTTTATTAACCCCTAATCTGCCGTCCCTAACATCGCCGACACCTACCTACATTTATTAACCCCTAATCTGCCGCCCCCAATGTCGCCTCTACTATATTAAATTTATTAACCCCTAAACCTAAGTCTAACACCCCCCTAACTTAAATATAATTTAAATAAAACGAAATAAAATTACTACAATTAAATAAATTAATCCTATTTAAAACTAAATACTTACCTATAAAATAAACCCTAAAATAGCTACAATATAACTAATAGTTACATTTGTATCTATCTTAGGGTTTATATTTATTTTACAGGCAACATTGTATTTATTTTAACTAGGTACAATAGTTATTAAATAGTTATTAACTATATAATAACTACCTAGTTAAAATAAATACAAATATACCTGTAAAATAAATCCTAACCTAAATTACAATTACACCTAACACTACACTACACTATCATTAAATTAATTACCTAAACTAACTACAATTAAATACAATTAAATTAAATAAACTAAAGTACAAAAAACAAACACTAAATTGTAGAAAATAAAAAAATAATTACAAGAATTTTAAACTAATTACACCTAATCTAATCCCCCTAATAAAATAAAAAAGCCCCCCAAAATAATAAAATTCCCTACCCTATACTAAATTACAAATAGCCCTTAAAAGGGCTTTTTGCGGGGCATTGCCCCAAAGAAATCAGATCTTTTACCTGTAAAAAAAAATATAATACCCCCCCAACATTAAAACCCCCCACCCACACACACAACCCTACTCGAAAACCCACCCAATCCCCCCTTAATAAAACCTAACACTAACCCCTTGAAGATCACCCTACCTTGAGCCGTCTTCACCCAGCCGGGCACAAGTGGTCCTCCAGAGGGGCAGAAGTCTTCATCCGATCCGGGCAGAAGAGGACCTCCAGATGGGCAGAAGGCTTCATCCAGGCAGTATCTTCATCCATCCGGAGCGGGTCCATCTTGAAGCCAGCCGACGCGGAGCATCCTCTTCTTCCGACTCCCGGCGAATGAAGGTTCCTTTAAATGACGTAATCCAAGATGGCGTCCCTTGAATTCCGATTGGCTAATAGGATTCTATCAGCCAATCGGAATTAAGGTAGAAAAAATCCTGTTGGCTGATTCTATCAGCCAATAGGATTGAAATTTAATCCTATTGGCTGATCCAATCAGCCAATAGGATTGAGCTCGCATTCTATTGGCTGTTCCAATCAGCCAATAGAATGAAAGCTCAATTCTATTGGCTGATTGCATCAGCCAATAGGATTTTTCCTACCTTAATTCCGATTGGCTGATAGAATCCTATCAGCCAATCTGAATTCAAGGGACACTATATTGGATGACGTAATTTAAAGGAACCTTCATTCGTCGGGAGTCGTTGGAAGAAGAGGATGCTCCGCGTCGGCTGGCTTCAAGATGGACCCGCTCTGCTACGGATGGATGAAGATAGAAGATGCCGCCTGGATGAAGCCTTCTGCCCATCTGGAGGTCCTCTTCTGCCCGGATCGGATGAAGACTTCTGCCCCTCTGGAGGACCACTTGTGCCCGGCTGGGTGAAGACGGCTCAAGGTAGGGTGATCTTCAAGGGGGTAGTGTTAGGTTTTATTAAGGGGGGATTGGGTGGGTTTTAGAGTAGGGTTGGGTGTGTGGGTGGTGGGTTTTAATGTAGGGGGTGGGTATTGTATTTTTTTTACAGGTAAAAGAGCTGATTACTTTGGGGCAATGCCCCGCAAAAAGCCCTTTTAAGGGCTATTTGTAATTTAGTATAGGGTAGGGAATTTTATTATTTTAGGGGGCTTTTTTATTTTATTAGGGGGATTAGATTAGGTGTAATTAGTTTAAAATTATTGTAATTATTTTTTTATTTTCTGTAATTTAGTGTTTGTTTTTGTACTTTAGTTTATTTAATTTAATTGTATTTAATTGTAGTCAGTTTAGGTAATTAATTTAATGATAGTGTAGTGTTAGGTGTAATTGTAATTTAGGTTAGGATTTATTTTACAGGTATATTTGTCTTTATTTTAACTAGGTAGTTATTATATAGTTAATAACTATTTAATAACTATTGTACCTAGTTACAATAAATACAAAGTTGCCTGTAAAATAAATATAAACCCTAAGATAGATACAAATGTAACTAGTTATAGTGTAGCTAGTTTAGGGTTTATTTTACAGGTAAGTATTTAGTTTTAAATAGGATTCATTTATTTATTTGTAGTAATTTTATTTCGTTTTATTTAAATTATATTTAAGTTAGGGGGGTGTTAGACTTAGGTTTAGACTTAGGTTTAGGGGTTAATAAATTTAATATAGTAGCAGCGACGTTGGGGGCGGCAGATTAGGGGTTAATAAATATAATGTAGGTGTCGGCGATGTTGAGGGCAGCAGATTAGGGGTTCATAGGGATAATGTAGGTGGCGGTGGTGTCCGGAGCGGCCAATTATTGGTTAATAATATAATGTAGGTGTCAGCGATGTCGGGGGCGGCAGATTAGGGGTTAATAAGTGTAATATTAGGGGTGTTTAAACTCGGGGTTCATGTTAGGGTGTTAGGTGTAGACATAACTTTTATTTTCCCATATGAATCAATGGGGCTGCGTTAGAAGCTGAACGCTGCTTTTTTGCAGGTGTTAGGTTTTTTTCAGCCGATTCTACCCCATTGATTCCTATGGGGAAATCGTGCACGAGCACGTTTAGCCAGCTCACTGCTACCGTAAGCAACGCTGGTATTGAGGTGAGATATGGAGCTAAATTTTGCTCTACGCTCACCTTTTTGCGGCTAACGCCGGGTTAAAAAAAACCTGTATTACCAGTGTTGTCTTAAGTGAGCGGTGAAAAAAAATGCTCGTTAGCAACGCACCCCTGTTACCGCAAAACTCGTAATCTTGGTGATTGATTTTATGCTCTATTTGAATCATTTAGTTTTGCATGCCCCTTTAATGCAGTCACTAAACATGCTTGAAGCAGTATAGTTTTGTTTTAAAGCAGTTGGAAAACTAGACTTTGGCAGCAGCAAAAAATTTGGTTCATCCGACTCTTTTGGAACAAATATTCAAAGAATCTAGTTCTGCTGCACTATAAGATATTTGTTTATTTTAAACTAAACGAACACTGAATATTTGTGGAACATTTACATTTGCGTTCTTTAAACAAATGTAAATATTTCTTTGCTACAGGTGAAAAAGTGTCACCTGTAGTCTTATACTTACTTCTAGTGCGCTGGAGAGCCGCGCTAATCCGGACACTTTTGCACAGAAACCCGAGCCGTAATAATAGGTGGTTTAATGTGGTGGATCCCAGAGCCTACAATAAAGGACCTTCTCTTTTAACGCAAGCTCTGGGATCCGCCGCGCTAAACCCCCTATAAGTGCAGCCTTGGGCTCTGTGGAGAAAGGTTGGGATTAGCGAGGCTCTTCAGCGCACTAGAGGTATTTAACCCCCAAAGGTAATTTCTTAGGCCTAGATTTGGAGTTCGGCGGTAGCCGTCAAAACCAGCGTTAGAGGCTCCTAACGCTGGTTTTGGCCGCCCGCTGGTATTTGGAGTCAGTCAGGAAAAGGTCTAACGCTCACTTTTCAGCCGCGACTTTTCCATACCGCAGATCCCCCTACGCCATTTGCGTAGCCTATATTTTCAATGGGATCTTTCTAACGCCGGTATTTAGAGTCGTTTCTGAAGTGAGCGTTAGAGCTCTAACGACAAAATTCCAGCCGCCTGAAAATAGCAGGAGTTAAGAGCTTTCTGGCTAACGCCGGTTTATAAAGCTCTTAACTACTGTGCTCTAAAGTACACTAACACCCATAAACTACCTATGTACCCCTAATCTGCTGCCCCTAACCCCGCCGACCCCTGTATTATATTTATTAACCCCTAACCTGCCCCCCACAACATCGCCGCCAGCTACTTAAAATAATTAACCCCTAATCTTCCGACCGCAAAGCGCCGCCACCTACGTTATCCCTATGTACCCCTAATCTGCTACCCCTAACACCGCCGACCCCTATATTATATTTATTAACCCCTAATCTGCCCCCCTCAACGTCGCCGACACCTGCCTACACTTATTAACCCCTAATCTTCCGATCGGAGCTCACCGCTATTCTAATAAATGTATTAACCCCTAAAGCTAAGTCTAACCCTAACACTAACACCCCCCTAAGTTAAATATAATTTACATCTAACGAAATAAATTAACTCTTATTAAATAAATTATTCCTATTTAAAGCTAAATACTTACCTGTAAAATAAATCCTAATATAGCTACAATATAAATTATAATTATATTATAGCTATTTTAGGATTAATATTTATTTTACAGGCAACTTTGTATTTATTTTAACCAGGTACAATAGCTATTAAATAGTTAAGAACTATTTAATAGCTACCTAGTTAAAATAATAACAAATTTACCTGTAAAATAAATACTAACCTAAGATATAATTAAACCTAACACTACACTATCAATAAAATAATTAAATAAACTACCTACAATTACCTACAATTAACCTAACACTACACTATCAATAAATTAATTAAACACAATTGCTACAAAGAAATACAATTAAATAAACTATCTAAAGTACAAAAAATAAAAAATAACTAAGTTACAAAAAATAAAAAAATATTTACAAACATAAGAAAAATATTACAACAATTTTAAACTAATTACACCTACTCTAAGCCCCCTAATAAAATAACAAAGCCCCCCAAAATAAAAAATTCCCTACCCTATTCTAAATAAAAAAAGTTACAAGCTCTTTTACCTTAGCAGCCCTGAACAGGGCCCTTTGCGGGGCATGCCCCAAGAAGTTCAGCTCTTTTGCCTGTAAAAAAAACATACAATACCCCCCCCCAACATTACAACCCACCACCCACATACCCCTAATCTAACCCAAACCCCCCTTAAATAAACCTAACACTAATCCCCTGAAGATCTTCCTACCTTGTCTTCACCATCCAGGTATCACCGATCCGTCCTGGCTCCAAGATCTTCATCCAACCCAAGCGGGGGTTGGCGATCCATAATCCGGGGCTGAAGAGGTCCAGAAGAGGCTCCAAAGTCTTCCTCCTATCCGGCAAGAAGAGGACATCCGGACCGGCAAACATCTTCTCCAAGCGGCATCTTCGATCTTCTTCCATCCGGAGCGAAGCGGCAGGATCCTGAAGACCTCCAGCGCGGAACATCCATCCGGACCGACGACTGAACGACGAATGACTGTTCCTTTAAGAGACGTCATCCAAGATGGCGTCCCTCGAATTCCGATTGGCTGATAGGATTCTATCAGCCAATCGGAATTAAGGTAGGAATTTTCTGATTGGCTGATGGAATCAGCCAATCAGAATCTAGTTCAATCCGATTGGCCGATCCAATCAGCCAATCAGATTGAGCTCGCATTCTATTGGCTGATCGGAACAGCCAATAGAATGCGAGCTTAATCTGATTGGCTGATTGGATCAGCCAATCGGATTGAACTTGATTCTGATTGGCTGATTCCATCAGCCAATCAGAAAATTCCTACCTTAATTCCGATTGGCTGATAGAATCCTATCAGCCAATCGGAATTCGAGGGACGCCATCTTGGATGACGTCCCTTAAAGGAACAGTCATTCGTCGTTCAGTCGTCGGTCCGGATGGATGTTCCGCGCTGGAGGTCTTCAGGATCCTGCCGCTTCGCTCCGGATGGAAGAAGATCGAAGATGCCGCTTGGAGAAGATGTTTGCCGGTCCGGATGGCCTCTTCTTGCCGGATAGGAGGAAGACTTTGGAGCCTCTTCTGGACCTCTTCAGCACCGGATTATGGATCGCCAACCCCCGCTTGGGTTGGATGAAGATCTTGGAGCCAGGACGGATCGGTGATACCTGGATGGTGAAGACAAGGTAGGAAGATCTTCAGGGGATTAGTGTTAGGTTTATTTAAGGGGGGTTTGGGTTAGATTAGGGGTATGTGGGTGGTGGGTTGTAATGTTGGGGGGGGGTATTGTATGTTTTTTTTTACAGGCAAAAGAGCTGAACTTATTGGGGCATGCCCCGCAAAGGGCCCTGTTCAGGGCTGCTAAGGTAAAAGAGCTTGTAACTTTTTTAATTTAGAATAGGGTAGGGAATTTTTTATTTTGGGGGTCTTTGTTATTTTATTAGGGTGCTTAGAGTAGGTGTAATTAGTTTAAAATTGTTGTAATATTTTTCTTATGTTTGTAAATATTTTTTTATTTTTTGTAACTTAGTTATTTTTTATTTTTTGTACTTTAGATAGTTTATTTAATTGTATTTATTTGTAGCAATTGTGTTTAATTAATTTATTGATAGTGTAGTGTTAGGTTAATTGTAGGTAATTGTAGGTAGTTTATTTAATTATTTTATTGATAGTGTAGTGTTAAGTTTAATTATATCTTAGGTTAGGATTTATTTTACAGGTAAATTTGTTATTATTTTAACTAGGTAGCTATTAAATAGTTCTTAACTATTTAATAGCTATTGTACCTGGTTAAAATAAATACAAAGTTGCCTGTAAAATAAATATTAATCCTAAAATAGCTATAATATAATTATAATTTATATTGTAGCTATATTAGGGTTTATTTTACAGGTAAGTATTTAGCTTTAAATAGGAATCATTTATTTAATAAGAGTTAATTTATTTCGTTAGATTTAAATTATATTTAACTTAGGGGGGTGTTAGTGTTAGGGTTAGACTTAGCTTTAGGGGTTAATACATTTATTAGAATAGCGGTGAGCTCCGATCGGAAGATTAGGGGTTAATAATTGAAGGTAGGTGTCGGCGATGTTAGGGAGGGCAGATTAGGGGTTAATACTATTTATGATAGGGTTAGTGAGGCGGATTAGGGGTTAATAACTTTATTATAGTAGCGCTCAGGTCCGCTCGGCAGATTAGGGGTTAATAAGTGTAGGTAGGTGTCGGCGACGTTGTGGGGGGCAGATTAGGGGTTAATAAATATAACATAGGGGTCGGCGATGTTAGGGCAGCAGATTAGGGGTACATAGGGATAACGTAGGTTGCGGCGGTTTACGGAGCGGCAGATTAGGGGTTAAAAAAAATATGCAGGGGTCAGCGATAGCGGGGGCGGCAGATTAGGGGTTAGTAAGTGTAAGGTTAGGGGTGTTTAGACTCGGGGTACATGTTAGGGTGTTAGGTGCAGACGTAGGAAGTGTTTCCCCATAGGAAACAATGGGGCTGCGTTAGGAGCTGAACGCTGCTTTTTTGCAGGTGTTAGGTTTTTTTTCAGCTCAAACAGCCCCATTGTTTCCTATGGGAGAATCGTGCACGAGCACGTTTTTGAGGCCGGCCGCGTCCGTAAGCAACTCTGGTATCGAGAGTTGCATTTGCAGTAAAAATGCTCTACGCTCCTTTTTTGGAGCCTAACGCAGCATTTGATTAAACTCTCGATACCAGAGTTAAATTTATGGTGCGGCCAGAAAAAAGCCCGCGGAGCGTTAACAGCCCTTTTACCGCCGAACTCCAAATCTAGGCCTTAGTTTTCTTTCAATTTAGTTTGTGCATTCTTTCGGATATTCATTTCATGAAACCAAATGACTATCCCTATCTTCGTTACAAATTTGCATTTGTAATGAAATTAATGCACAAGCCTATGGAAAACCCATTACTGTGTATTTTCCTGCCATAACCAGAGAGTAATATCATATAATTCTTGGCATCTAAAGAGGGCTGCTGCAATCAAGATGTTAAGATTTTAAAAGGATTATAAAACTGTGTTACAAGATACAACGTTTAAACACACATATCAATTTAAATATGTAATATAAATAAACCCTACTTACTTGATTTAAAAAAACGAAGCCTCTTTTTTTATTTGAAATATTTTTTTTTACACCCACAGGGATGTTCAATAAGTCCTACATGCTCTCTGCCTATCCTAGCAATAGATTTTCATTTAAATATTTAAATTAATACTCTGCACTCCCCCAACGCATGCGCACTTGGTTGAGCCAGCTCACGAATGCGCACTGTATAAATGAAGACATTTGCCAGGTCTTCCTATGTATTTTGTGCTTGCGTATTGGATATATGCTGTCACCGACTTTTTGTATACCTTGCTGCACGATCTATACTTAGTGCGTGGCTGGGTCAGCAAATAAAATCTGAATTCATTGCACCTGCATGAGTGCTTGTGGGATACAAGGAGTATATTCAGCACAGAGAACCCAGGTTGCCCACCGTGATTGGCTAATGCAAGTTAGCCTCACAGTGGGTTTGGAAATCTGCCTACTTTTAAATGGAAATTGCTATTTGATTCATTTTTTATTACACATTCCTCTAGACAATCATTTAAAAATGTTTTTGCCTTTCATATCCCTTTAAGGGACAATAAGGTCAAAATTAATCTTAAATGGACTGGATAGAGCACCACATTTTAAACAACTTAACAATTTACTTCTAATATAAATTTAGCTTTGTTCTATTGGTATCATTTGTTAAAGAGTAATCCTTGGTGAACTCAGGAGCGTGCATATGTCTGTAAGCAGTGTTTGTTACATTGTCTAAAGTAATGTTATACATAGTTACAAACACTACTATAAACACGTGCACGCTCCTAAGCTCTTATCAGCCTACCTAGGTTTACTCTAAAAGGATGGCAAGAGAAGAAAAACAAATTTGATAATAGTAAATTGGAAAGTTGTTTAAAACTGCATGCTCTAGCTCAGTGGTTGCCAACAGCGGTCCTCAAGGATCCCCAACAGTCCTGGTTTTCATTATAGCTGAAATAATCAGCTGATTGATGAGAGCAGGTTGGTTACAGATCAGCTGATTACTTCACCTGTGCACTGGTTTAGCTATAATGAAAACCAGGACTGTTGGGGGTCTAGCTGCTCTAGCTGAATCATTAAAGTTTAACTGTGACAGTTCGAGACAGAATTCTCAATGGATGTTGAAGTGACATTTTATTTATAGCAGATATCATTGCAAACATATGAATAGAAAATAAATCATTTAAAGGGACATAATACTCATATGCTAAATCACTTGAAACTGATGCAGTATAACTGTTAAAAGCTGACAGGAAAATATCACCTGAGCATCTCTATGTAAAAATGGAAGATATTTTACCTCACAATCTCCTCAGCTCAGCAGAGTAAGTTCTGTGTAAAAAGTTATACTCAGCTGCTCCCAGCTGCAGGTAAAAATATTAAAAAAATGAAGAAATGAACAGCAGCCAATCAGCATCAGCAGTGCTGAGGTCATGAACTCTTACTGTGATCTCATGAGATTTCACTTAACTCTCATGAGATTTCATAGTAAGCTTCCTTTACCTGATTGGTGAAATAATATGAGAGTGCACAAAGCTCATCCTTTCAGTTGTCCCAGGACAGACATACTAATATGCTGCTTAGAAATCCTTTACAATGGGAGATGGCTACTGAGGAACTTTTGAGGTAAAATATCTTTCTTTTTTACATAGAGATGTTCAGGTGATATTTTCTAATCAGCTTTTTACAGCTATACTGCATCACTTTCAAGTGTTTAAACATTTGGGTATTATGGCCCTTTAAGACCGATGTTTTATTAACAAACTTTGCATTGCTTTATAGTCCAGGAACACAGCCCTTCAAAGCCTGTTGAGTTTGATTATTGCATGTCCTTTGCTGTGGCCTATTAGGGATGAATAGAAAGTAGACTTAAATGACAAGAATAGCATTAGAAGTACATAATGAAACTACAATGCAAAGGTTTTACTACATGTAGAAATCACCTACCAAATCTATTTACTGATACCCCAAACTGAATCAAAGTATTTGTCCTAGTAAATAGTAGACATGCAATTCGTTTCAGCCGAATTTTGACCAATTCAGAGATTCGAATGCATATGAATTTCCAAATTGGCACCATAACTAAAATCCCAAAAAATTCTGAAAAATGAATAAATCCGTTTCTGAATTTTCGCATTCATTCTTTATTCATATTCGGAATTTCTCATTAATCTAATCTAAACCGCAGTTCCCCGACATTGCCAACTCTAACAAAATCACTAAATAAAGCTATTAACCCCTAAACGGCTGCTCCCCGACATCGCCAACAATAACTAAACCTATTATACCCTAAACCGCTGTTCCCAAACATCGCCAACACTAACTAAACCTATCAACCCCTAAACCGCTGGCCCCCACATTGCAACAACCTAAATTAAACTATTAACCCCTAAACATAACACCCCTAACTTTAACATAATTAAAATAGACCTAAATTAAAGTTACAATTATTAACTAAATACCTATTTAAAAAGAAATACAAACTTACCTGTGAAATAAAAATAAAACCTACGCTAGCTACAATATAACTATGTACTAACTACCTAGTTAAAATAAATACAAACTTACCTGTGAAATAAAAATAAAACCTAAGCTTAAACAAATAAGACCTAACATTACTAAAAATAAAAAGCCTAATATTACTAAAAAATTAAAACTACAATTACAAAAAATAATAAACATTAAAATTTCAAAAAATAAAAAAACGTATTCAATACTCTTAACCCCCCCAAAATAAAAAAAAATTCCGGCCCAGCGTACCTGGTTTTCAATCCGCCGCCCTGGAGGCGGCAGATCCCATAGGAATCAATGGGAGTCTGACCATAGCGAAAGTACAAGTTCGCTGCTGCCAGACATCCCATTGATTTCTATGGGAGCTGTCTACACCTAACACCCTAACATGTACCCCGAGTCTAAACACCCCTAATCTGTCCCCCCTACACCGCCGCAACTAAATAAAGTTATTACCCCTAAACCGCCGCTCCTAGACCCCGCCACAACTATAATAAATGTATTAAACCCTAAACCGCCGCTCCCGGACACCGCCGCAACCTACATTATACCTAGTGACCCCTATCCTGCCCCCCTTTACCGCTGCCCTCTATAATAAAGTTATTAACCCCTATCCTGCCGATCCCGCACCACGCCGCAACTAAATAAATAGTTTAACCCCTAAACCGCCGCTCCCGGACCCCTGCCGCAACCTATATTAAACTTATTAACCCCTATCCTGCCCCCCCTACACCGTCGCCACCTATAATAAATGTATTAACCCCTATCCTGCCCCCCCTACACCGCCGCCACTGTAATAAATTTATTAACCCCTAAACCTAAGTCTAACACTAACCCTAACACCCCCCCTAACTTAAATATTAATTAAATAAATCTAAATAATATTTCTATTATTAACTAAATTAATCCTATTTAAAACTAAATACCTTTAAAATAAACCCTAATATAGCTACAATATAAATTATAATTATATTGTAGCTATCTTAAGATTTATTTTTATTTTACAGGTAACTTTCAATTTATTTTAACTAGGTACAATAGCTATTAAATAGTTATTAACTATTTAATAGCTACCTAGCTAAAATAAACTGAAATTTACCTGTAAAATAAATCCTAACCTAAGTTACAATTACACCTAACACTACACTATACTTTAATAAATTATTTATATTTAAAACTAAATACTTACCTGTAAAATAAACCCTAAGATAGCTACAATGTAATTAATAATTACATTGTAGCTATTTTAGGATTTATATTTATTTTACAGGTAACTTTGTATTTATTTTAGCTAGTTAGAATAGTTATTAAATAGTTATTAACTATTTAATAACTACCTAGCTAAAAGAAATACAAAATTACCTGTAAAATAAATCCTAACCTAAGTTACAATTAAACCTAACACTACACTATCATTACATTAATTAAATAAATTAACTACAAATAACTACAATTAAATACAATTACATAAACTAACTAAAGTACAAAAAATAAAAAAAATAAGTTACAAACATTTAACAAATATTACAACAATTTTAAGCTAATTACACCTAATCTAAGCCCCCTAATAAAATAACAAAGCCTCCCAAAATAAAAAAATTCCCTACCCTATTCTACATTAAAAAAGTTCAAAGCTCTTTTACCGTACCAGCCCTTAAAAGGGCCTTTTGTGGGGCATGCCCCAAAGAAAACTGCTCTTTTGCCTGTAAAAGAAAAATACAACCCCCCCAACATTAAAACCCACCACCCACATACCCCTAATCTAACCCAAACCCCCTTAAAAAAAACTAACACTAATCCTCTGAAGATCATCCTACCTTGAATCGTCTTCACTCAGCCGAGCCACCGATGGAACTGAAGAGGAGATCCGGAGCGGCATAAGTGATCCTCCAAAGGGCGCTGAAGAAGTCTTCCATCCGATGAAGTGATCCTCCAGGCGGCGCTGAAGAAGTCTTCCATCCGGGCGATGTCATCTTCTAAGCGGTGCTGAAGAAGTCTTCCATCCGGGCGATGTCATCTTCCAAGCGGGGTCTTCAATCTTCATTCCGCCGACACGGGACATCCTTCTTTCCCGACGGACTACCGACGAATGAAGGCTCCTTTAAGGGACGTCATCCAAGATGGCGTCCCTTCAATTCCGATTGGCTGATAGGATTCTATCAGCCAATCGGAATTAAGGTAGGAAAAATCTGATTGGCTGATTGAATCAGCCAATCAGATTGAAGTTCAATCCGATTGGCTGATCCAATCAGCCAATCAGATTGAGCTCGCATTCTATTGGCTGATCGGGAAAGAAGGATGTTCCGCGTCGGCAGAATGAAAATTGAAGACCCCGCTTGGAAGATGACATCGCCCGGATGGAAGACTTCTTCAGCGCCGCTTGGAAGATGACATCGCCCGGATGGAAGACTTCTTCAGCGCCGCCTGGAGGATCACTTCATCGGATGGAAGACTTCTTCAGCGCCCCTTGGAGGATCACTTATGCCCCTCCGGATCTCCTCTTCAGTTCCATCGGTAGCTCGGCTGAGTGAAGACGACTCAAGGTAGGATGATCTTCAGGGGATTAGTGTTAGGTTTTTTTAAGGGGGGTTTGGGTTAGATTAGGGGTATGTGGGTGGTGGGTTTTAATGTTGGGGGGGGGTTGTATTTTTCTTTTACAGGCAAAAGAGCAGTTTTCTTTGGGGCATGCCCCACAAAAGGCCCTTTTAAGGGCTGGTAAGGTAAAAGAGCTTTGAACTTTTTTAATGTAGAATAGGGTAGGGAATTTTTTTATTTTGGGGGGCTTTGTTATTTTATTAAGGGGCTTAGATTAGGTGTAATTAGCTTAAAATTGTTGTAATATTTGTTAAATGTTTGTAACTTATTTTTTTTATTTTTTGTAACTTAGCTCTTTTTATTTTTTGTACTTTAGTTAGTTTATGTAATTGTATTTAATTGTAGTTATTTGTAGTTAATTTATTTAATTAATGTAATGATAGTGTAGTGTTAGGTTTAATTGTAATTTAGGTTAGGATTTATTTTACAGGTAATTTTGTATTTCTTTTAGCTAGGTAGTTATTAAATAGTTAATAACTATTTAATAACTATTCTAACTAGCTAAAATAAATACAAAGTTACCTGTAAAATAAATATAAATCCTAAAATAGCTACAATGTAATTATTAATTACATTGTAGCTATCTTAGGGTTTATTTTACAGGTAAGTATTTAGTTTTAAATAGAAATAATTTATTAAAGTATAGTGTAGTGTTAGGTGTAATTGTAACTTAGGTTAGGATTTATTTTACAGGTAAATTTCAGTTTTAGTTGCGGCGAGGTGCGGGATCGGCAGGATAGGGGTTAATAACTTTATTATAGAGGGCGGCAGTAAAGGGGGGCAGGATAGGGTTTACTAATGTAGGTTGTGGCGGTGTCTGGGAGCGGCGGTTTAGGGGTTAATACATTTATAAGAGTTGCGGCGGGGTCTAGGAGCGACGGTTTAGGGGTTACTAACTTTATTTAGTTGCGGGGGGCAACGGGGGCGCCGGTATAGGGGGTAGAACAGTGTAGTTTAGTGTGGGTGCTTAGTGACAGGCTAGCAATAAAGCTGTAAAAAAGCCGAAGAGCAGCGAGATCGGATGAGTGATAACGCTCACAATCCGCTGCTCATCGCCCCGTACTTGGTGCACGGCTTTTTGACAGATTTATTGATAACTTAGGCAAATTTTTTCAGGTCCGCGGCGGCGATGGTAGGCGAGCTTAGGCGGACGTATTGGGCCGGCGAAGGCAGGAAAGTTGACACGTTGATAACTAACCCCCCATTATCTATAATAAACTTTTGTAGGGCATTGCCCTAACTCCTATTATCAAATGTTATCTTTATTTGAAAAGCAAAAATGTAAGTTTAGATGCCGCCTATTTTTGGTGAACAACCTGGGTTGTTCTTGCTTATTGGTGGATAAATTCACCCACCAATAAACAAGTGCTGTCTAGGGTCTGAACCAAAAAGTCTCCTTAGCTTAGATGCCTTCTTTTTCAAGTAAAGATACCAAGAGAACGAAGAAAATTTGAAAATAGGAGTAAATTAGAAAGTTGCTTAAAATTGCATGCTCTATCTGAATCATGAAATAATAAAAAACGGTTCAGTGTCCCTTTTAATGCCGACAGCGTATGCTGTCTGCATTTAGCGATGCAGGGTAGACATGATACGCTATAGCGAATCATGTCTGCCAGGGGTATGATAAATCTACCCCAGAGAATGCAATTTTAAACAACTTTCCAATTTACTTCTACTATCTGTCATCAGTCTTTTGCTATCCTTTATTGAGGTAGCAGCTATGCACTACTGGGAGCTAGCTGAAAGCTAATTACAAGAGGCATATATATGAGCAGTCACCACTCAGCAGCCTTTGAGCCTATGTATACTTTTCAACAAAGGATACAAAGAGAATAAAACAAATTAGAAATAAACTGGAAAATTATTTAAATTTGCATGTACTGTTTGAATCAAAGAAAAAATATGGGTTTTTTGTCCCTTTAAGCATTTTAGACAAACTAAGTGCTATGCTGAAACTATTTCTTATTCTTAATGTCCTCTGAAATAACAAATAACTCAAAAATATGAGTTAACAATAATATAGAAGAAAAAGCTGAAGTTAGTAACTCCCCTTATTGCACCGCTACCGCTCCACAGTCTCTACCATAAACCGTTGCAAAGTGTATTACAATAGAGGAGGCACAAGTCCAAAGTAGGGCATCTGTACAGGGAGTGCAGAATTATTAGGCAAGTTGTATTTTTGAGGATTAATTTTATTATTGAACAACAACCATGTTCTCAATGAACCCAAAAAACTCATTAATATCAAAGCTGAATAGTTTTGGAAGTAGTTTTTAGTTTGTTTTTAGTTATAGCTATTTTAGGGGGCTATCTGTGTGTGCAGGTGACTATTACTGTGCATAATTATTAGGCAACTTAACAAAAAACAAATATATACCCATGTCAATTATTTATTTTAACCAGTGAAACCAATATAACATCTCAACATTCACAAATATACATTTCTGACATTCAAAAACAAAACAAAAACAAATCAGTGACCAATATAGCCACCTTTCTTTGCAAGGACACTCAAAAGCCTGCCATCCATGGATTCTGTCAGTGTTTTGACCTGTTCACCATCAACATTGCGTGCAGCAGCAACCACAGCCTCCCAGACACTGTTCAGAGAGGTGTACTGTTTTCCCTCCTTGTAAATCTCACATTTGATGATGGACCACAGGTTCTCAATGGGGTTCAGATCAGGTGAACAAGGAGGCCATGTCATTAGATTTTCTTCTTTTATACCCTTTCTTGCCAGCCACGCTGTGGAGTACTTGGACGCGTGTGATGGAGCATTGTCCTGCATGAAAATCATGTTTTTCTTGAAGGATGCAGACCTCTTCCTGTACCACTGCTTGAAGAAGGTGTCTTCCAGAAACTGGCAGTAGGACTGGGAGTTGAGCTTGACTCCATCCTCAATCCGAAAAGGCCCCGCAAGCTCATCTTTGATGATACCAGCCCAAACCAGTACTCCACCTCCACCTTGCTGGCGTCTGAGTCGGACTGGAGCTCTCTGCCCTTTACCAATCCAGCCACGGGCCCATCCATCTGGCCCATCAAGACTCACTCTCATTTCATCAGTCCATAAAACCTTAGAAAAATCAGTCTTGAGATATTTCTTGGCCCAGTCTTGACGTTTCAGCTTGTGTGTCTTGTTCAGTGGTGGTCGTCTTTCAGCCTTTCTTACCTTGGCCATGTCTCTGAGTATTGCACACCTTGTGCTTTTGGGCACTCCAGTGATGTTGCAGCTCTGAAATATGGCCAAACTGGTGGCAAGTGGCATCTTGGCAGCTGCACGCTTGACTTTTCTCAGTTCATGGGCAGTTATTTTGCGCCTTGGTTTTTCCACACGCTTCTTGCGACCCTGTTGACTATTTTGAATGAAACGCTTGATTGTTCGATGATCACGCTTCAGAAGCTTTGCAATTTTAAGAGTGCTGCATCACTCTGCAAGATATCTCACTATTTTTTACTTTTCTGAGCCTGTCAAGTCCTTCTTTTGACCCATTTTGCCAAAGGAAAGGAAGTTGCCTAATAATTATGCACACCTGATATAGGGTGTTGATGTCATTAGAACACACCCCTTCTCATTACAGAGATGCACATCACCTAATATGCTTAATTGGTAGTAGGCTTTCGAGCCTATACAGCTTGGAGTAAGACAACATGCATAAAGAGGATGATGTGGTCAAAATACTCATTTGCCTAATAATTCTGCACTCCCTGTAGTTTGATGTAGTTTCACAGAGCACTCCGAATAGCGGTAGCTTCACAGAGCACTCCAAATAGCGGTAGCTTCCCAGAGCACTCCGAATAGCGGTAGCTTCACAGAGCACTCCAAATAGCGGTAGCTTCCCAGAGCACTCCGAATAGCGGTAGCTTCCCAGAGCACTCCAAATAGGGGTAGCTTCACAGAGCACTCCAAATAGCGGTAGCTTCACAGAGCACTCCGAATAGCGGTAGCTTCCCAGAGCACTCCAAATAGCGGTAGCTTCCCAGAGCACTCCGAATAGCGGTAGCTTCCCAGAGCACTCCAAATAGCGGTAGCTTCCCAGAGCACTCCGAATAGCGGTAGCTTCACAGAGCACTCCAAATAGCGGTAGCTTCACAGAGCACTCCGAATAGCGGTAGCTTCCCAGAGCACTCCGAATAGCGGTAGCTTCACAGAGCACTCCGAATAGCGGTAGCTTCACAGAGCACTCCGAATAGCGGTAGCTTCACAGAGCACTCCGAATAGCGGTAGCTTCCCAGAGCACTCCGAATAGCGGTAGCTTCACAGAGCACTCCGAATAGCGGTAGCTTCCCAGAGCACTCCAAATAGCGGTAGCTTCCCAGAGCACTCCAAATAGCGGTATCTTCCCAGAGCACTCCAAATAGCGGTATCTTCCCAGAGCACTCCGAATAGCGGTAGCTTCCCAGAGCACTCCGAATAGCGGTAGCTTCACAGAGCACTCTGAATAGCTGTAGTTTCCCAGAGCACTCCAAATAGGGGTAGCTTCACAGAGCACTCTGAATAGCGGTAGCTTCACAGAGCACTCCAAATAGCGGTAGCTTCACAGAGCACTCCAAATAGCGGTAGCTTCCCAGAGCACTCCAAATAGCGGTAGCTTCACAGAGCACTCTGAATAGCGGTAGCTTCACAGAGCACTCCGAATAGCGGTAGCTTCCCAGAGCACTCCGAATAGCGGTAGCTTCACAGAGCACTCCGAATAGCGGTAGCTTCACAGAGCACTCCGAATAGCGGTAGCTTCACAGAGCACTCCGAATAGCGGTAGCTTCACAGAGCACTCCAAATAGCGGTAGCTTCACAGAGCACTCCAAATAGCGGTAGCTTCCCAGAGCACTCCGAATAGCGGTAGCTTCACAGAGCACTCCGAATAGCGGTAGCTTCACAGAGCACTCTGAATAGCGGTAGCTTCACAGAGCACTCCAAATAGCGGTAGCTTCCCAGAGCACTCCGAATAGCGGTAGCTTCACAGAGCACTCCAAATAGCGGTAGCTTCCCAGAGCACTCCGAATAGCGGTAGCTTCACAGAGCACTCCGAATAGCGGTATCTTCCCAGAGCACTCCGAATAGCGGTATCTTCCCAGAGCACTCCGAATAGCGGTAGCTTCACAGAGCACTCCGAATAGCGGTAGCTTCCCAGAGCACTCCGAATAGCGGTAGCTTCACAGAGCACTCCAAATAGCGGTAGCTTCACAGAGCACTCCGAATAGCGGTAGCTTCCCAGAGCACTCCAAATAGCGGTAGCTTCCCAGAGCACTCCAAATAGCGGTAGCTTCCCAGAGCACTCCGAATAGCGGTAGCTTCACAGAGCACTCCAAATAGCGGTAGCTTCACAGAGCACTCCGAATAGCGGTAGCTTCACAGAGCACTCCAAATAGCGGTAGCTTCACAGAGCACTCTGAATAGGTGTAGCTTCCCAGAGCACTCCAAATAGGGGTAGCTTCACAGAGCACTCCAAATAGCGGTAGCTTCACAGAGCACTCCGAATAGCGGTAGCTTCCCAGAGCACTCCAAATAGCGGTAGCTTCACAGAGCACTCCAAATAGCGGTAGCTTCCCAGAGCACTCCAAATAGCGGTAGCTTCCCAGAGCACTCCAAATAGCGGTATCTTCCCAGAGCACTCCGAATAGCGGTAGCTTCCCAGAGCACTCCGAATAGCGGTAGCTTCACAGAGCACTCCGAATAGCGGTAGCTTCACAGAGCACTCTGAATAGCTGTAGTTTCCCAGAGCACTCCAAATAGGGGTAGCTTCACAGAGCACTCTGAATAGCGGTAGCTTCACAGAGCACTCCGAATAGCGGTAGCTTCACAGAGCACTCTGAATAGCGGTAGCTTCACAGAGCACTCCGAATAGCGGTAGCTTCACAGAGCACTCCGAATAGCGGTAGCTTCACAGAGCACTCCGAATAGCGGTAGCTTCACAGAGCACTCCGAATAGCGGTAGCTTCACAGAGCACTCCAAATAGCGGTAGCTTCACAGAGCACTCCAAATAGCGGTAGCTTCCCAGAGCACTCCAAATAGCGGTAGCTTCCCAGAGCACTCCAAATAGCGGTATCTTCCCAGAGCACTCCGAATAGCGGTAGCTTCCCAGAGCACTCCAAATAGCGGTAGCTTCACAGAGCACTCCGAATAGCGGTAGCTTCACAGAGCACTCTGAATAGCGGTAGCTTCACAGAGCACTCCGAATAGCGGTAGCTTCACAGAGCACTCCAAATAGCGGTAGCTTGTATTCAATACTATGGAGAGACTCACAATAGTGTAGTATGTCAACCAAAACTGGAAAAATGTGTTAATAGAACAGCACTATTGATAGCTAGGTGCTCGTGAAGACAGGTGAGCTGCCAATTCACCCAAAGACTGTCCACAATGTAAAGATGTCCACAGCACCCAAAATTGCAAAAATTCTTTATTTAGGACATAAAATAACAGCAACGTTTCGGGGTTAATACCCCTTAATCATGTTAACCAAAATGGGATATTAAAAGGAAAATACTCACAGGATCAGGTTGTCAACGATCAACCAATATAGAAACACAAAATACAGATCCTTTGTAGAAAATGTTGAACGAGCAAACTTTATTTGCTCAAAATAAAAACAAGTTTATTTTCCGCATTTCAGTGGCTCATTCCGCCTTTCTCAAGAGTATAAAAGTTCCTAAAAAGAGCTATATTCGCTATCACTACTATGGTGGTTTAAATACACAAAATTGGCAGCATCCACTCTCTGGGTTTTAATATCCGCCAGTGAGTAGATTTACAAATTATGCATGGCCGGATTGACCTACCAGGATACCAGGAGATTTCCCGATGGGCTGCAGCAGCTGGGGATGGAAAGCTATAATTAAAGGGTGATTAATAGATGTAATTGGGCTTTAGGGTGCATATAACAACAATCTGGAACTTTATTTAAATTCAAACTAATATAATATAATTCTGAAATAAAATATTGGGAGGAGTATCCCCGTAAAATGGGGTGTGCGCATTATACTGAGTGAATAGAAAATAGGGCTGGTTTCCAAATTTTCCAGGGCTGCTTTTTATTCCCAGTCCGGCCCTGAAATTATGTCAGATATAATACAAAATATAAAAATGTCACACATGGAAAACATTTCAAATGTAAACTGATGTTCTCAAAAAATAATTATTTATAAATCTTTTAAAATGATTTTTAAATATTTTTACTAAGTATAGTCAATCATATTCGGCATTTACTTTTTAAATTTAGCCAATTGGGATCAATAAAAATACAGGCTAATCGTGTCCATTATAATTTTCAGTCCTCAAACAAATAGTCAGTTAATTCATTTCTTAAATAAGTCCACTTTTGTTTCTGGTGGGTCACATGACATGACTTGAAACAAATCAAAGTTCTTTAAAATCATCATGATTACAGTTAGCAATCAAGTAGTCCTTTCTCTCCTAGTTCCCATTCAAGTCCACTTTGTTTTTTAAAGTTTCATCCAATGAAAAAACTGCCTACTTACAAAACAATATTTAGAGAATCAGCAATAAAAAAAATTAATATAAAATTAATAGATTGATACACATAAAAGCCTAATCATAACAAATAGGAACAAGTATAATATAGTAACATAATAACAACGTGTATAATGATATATTAAATCAAAGTGGAAACCATGTACTATAGAGACCTACATAGCAAATTATTAAATTTTGCGAATTCTGTGTTTATTCTCAACTAATTTGTGCACTTACAAAATTACACAAATTCTGCAATCTTAAAATCCTTATTCAGTCTCCAGTGTGTGAATCCACTACAGCTCCCTTAGATCCAATTCTACATCCATTTGACCCCTCTAATTTACAGAAACGTTCTCAATCCCAAGCCACAAGAAGGAACTTTTATTAAAATGTGTGCACCCACTGCAATGTAGGGGAACCCCATGAACGTCATGTCCTATTTCTATTTTATTTAGGTGTTCCAAAATCCTGTTTTTTAAAAAATCTGGAGGTTTGCCCCAAATATGTATTTTGGCAGCCACATACAACATTTTTAGTTTTACAAGTGATGAGGCTTTTAATTTCGAATTCCTTGCCTGTGACCATGGTGGTAAAAGTTTTATGTGTTGTTTTTGTGTGGTTACAGCCTTTGCATCGACTACATATATAAAATCCAGGGGTCAAGTTGAGCGGGAATGCATGGGAACGGAGTTCATGCACAATTTGTGCAGGAAAACACTTCAGTAAACACTGCTGCTGCTGCTGGTGGTAGGAGCTGAAGCACAGTCTGGTTAGAGTGATAGTGAGATCCTCTAGTAATGGGCAGTACAATACACTAAATGCAAGCCTGTCAGCGGTCCTGCTGTGTGATCACCATGCAATGTGTATAACACATGGTGCTTACATTTCTGTGTAGCTTGCTCTGCGGTTATTTAGCTCCCCTCAGCAGAAATAGGACTATTGCAACTTAAGTGGGTGAGGCTCTGTGACAGAGGAGGATTCTCAGGCCCAAAGGCACTTTATATATATATATATATACACACGATTTATCACTTTATACTACTATCTCAAAGTGTTTAATGTCCCTTTAAAATACTCTTTAAACATTTATTTTAATGAAAAAAAATATTTTTACTTTTAAAATGTATAAATATGTGTGAAATACTTTCTTTTTAGCAATGTTATGTGTTGTGCTTTAGCGCAACACATAACTCTGCACTTGTAGTTGAGCGATGTTTAGTGTGGCCACGCTACCCATTGAAAGTACAGGGTGTTCTTAAAAAAAATTGTTGACATTCCCTGGTAATTAACTTGTAGCAATGAACTAGTAATATCGGATTGTTCTCTATTCTTAGCATGCAATATTGATACAACAACCTGCTCTATCAATAGTGCTCCACTTGTAATCTGGGTCAGTTAAAGTCAGAGTAGCATTGCTTACTGGGAGCTAGCTGAACATATCCGCTGAGCCAGTGACAAGAGACAAATGTATGTAGCGACCAGCTAGCTTCCAGTAGTGCAGGATATGTACATATTATTTTATCAAGAGAATAAGGTTAGTTTTAAATAGAACACATGCTCTTTCTGAATCATGCAATTTTAATTTTGACTTTCCGGTCCATTTCAGGGGACCAGAGTGAGTCCATTGGTGGTGCTGGGACATGATGGCTGTAATCATTTTCTGCATTATTGATACTTCATATGTTATCGAGTTGTATAAATGTAGTAACATTTAAAGAAGAAAAATCAATGCAAGTTTTATACGTTTTGTATTTTTTTTTTTCGTGTTTTTTTTATTCCACAAAGGAAGTCAATCAATAAGTACTTCTTTGCCTTAATAATGTAAATAGACAAATTTGGTCTCACAAACTTCTGAGGATTAAACTCACGCTAATGTGCGCTGGTATTACAAGTTAAGCGCAATGCGAACACAATCTTGCGTTCGCATTGCTGGGAAGCATTGCACTCACGAGATTGCGCTTCCATAGGCTCCAATGGGAGCCTCGTTCTGATGTGTCATACACGGCACAGAACCAAAGCTCAGCGAGGGGGTAAGTCGCTCAGAGATGGCAGCTAATTGTAAATATATATGTATGTGCTTATATACCTATATATTTATGTGTTAATATGTGTATATACACAAATTACCACATAAATATATATGTATATAGGGCGGCATATACATATATATTTATAAGGAACATACAGTTTCCATAGACCACAATGTAAAAGCACTTTTCAGTGCAGTTTTTATTTTTTCTAACGCCCTACTCCCGCCAACTTTAACCCCAAAATACTGCCTAGTGCAGTTCTTTTATTAAAAAAATATAAATGCTACAATTTTTATGTTTTAATAAAATACACTACACTGTATTTTGGGACATTTATTAAATTAACCAGAGATCTGATCTTTCCTTAATTTTATAACTGCTAATTGCTACCGCTTGTAATAGCTGGTTATGTATCGTGAGCCCGCAAACGGGCAAATTTGCCCATTTGCGGGCACGCAATAAATCTACTTGTAATCTAGCCTAATATGTGATAATATCTTCTAGATAGAAAAATTGCCCAAAATAATCTGACAGAAACATCTGGGAGAGCATGACGTTACAAATGGATTAATGGAATTAATTTACCCAAAAAATTGAACATTACGATTATACAGCCTCTTGCTTTAAAATTAAACATGAATCTATATTTCAGGATGAATAACCTTTAGATTATAATTTATCTTAAATAGAAAATATATATTTGATAGATTTTTCCTCCAAAAGCATTTTATTTAAACAAAAAATCTTATTTGAATAAATAAAAAATCTGATTTAAATTTAAAAAAATCCAATTTAAAAAAAAAAAAAAAGCAATGATTTTTATCCACAACCCCCCGGTAAAATGTGAATTGTTTTCTAGTCCCAGGAAATAAATTAAGCAACAACTGTGATGAATGTTGCAGGGTGAGGTTCTCTAAAAGGGATAGTAAACACCAAAAATGTTATTGTTTAAAATGATAGATCATCCCTTTATTTACCATACACCAGTTTTGCATAACCAAAACTGTTATAGAAATATACTTTTTACCTCTGTAATTACCTTGTATCTAAGCTTCTGCAGACGGCCTCCTTATCTCAGATCTTTTGACAGACAATTAGTGCTGACTCTTAAAAAAACTTCACGTACATGAGCACAGTGTTATCTATATGAAACACATGAACTAACGCCCTCTAGCTGTGAAAAACTGTTAATGCAAAGGTGGCCTTTAAAGGGACACTGAACCCAATTGTTTTCCTTTGTAATTTAGATAGAGTAGGTAATTTTAAGCAACTTTCTAATTTACTCCTATTATAAATTTTTATTCATTCTCTTGCTATCTTTATTTGAAATGGGCCGGCATCTAAACGTACATTCTTGCTTTTCAAATAAAGATACCAAGAGAATGAAGGAAATTTGATAATAGGAGTAAATTAGAAAGTTGCTTAAAATTGCATGCTCTATCTGCATCACGAAAGAAAAAATTTGGGTTCAGTGTTCCTTTAAGGGCTTAAAAATTAGCATATGAGCCTACCTAGGTTTAGCTTTCAACTAAGAATAAAAAGAAAACAAAGCAAATTTGATGATAAAAGTAAATTAGAGAGTTGTTAAAAATGACATGCCCTATCTGAATCATGAAAGTTTAATTTGGACTTTAATATCCCTTTAATACTAGTTAGGAACAAGCCCCCAGCAGCTAGAAATGTTTATTTGTCCAACACCTTTTTGTGGAAAATGCTGAACAGCTGGTGATATCAATAAAATTATGTCTTAAATGTGTTGCTCGGAACTTGTGTTTGTGCATATTCTGACTGCCCTTATCTACAGTAATTATTTCCATAACTACTTTCAAAAACCTGTCTGTTGAGTCATTGTTATTGTTATATAAGTTTGTCACATTCACATCCTTAAAGGGACAGAAAGGTCAAAATTGAAATATGTGTGGGTACATTTCAATTTGAAATAGAAAGCATTTTTGCAATATACATCCATTAGCAAAAATGCTTCTAATAAAAATGATTTAATAATTTCAGTGGCATATGCACATATGCTGTGAGCACCCCATCCCCCAAAATGGGCCAAAATAGCAACAGGTTCCTATCGTGTTTCACCTTACAGTGTTTTGACTCTTGTTTGGTATTCCCTCCCATTTATATAAAAGTCATTGAGCCCGCCCACTGTAATCTTAATTGGTTAATCCAATTATCCAATCAGGACTGCATTGGGTTAGCTCATTCTCAGAAATGATCAACTCTTACTCTTCTTTAGTGATCAGTGTTTAGCCAATCAATGAATAGTTTAAAGGAGAGAAGCGAAAGTGATGATATGATAGTAACTCTCAAGTATATTAGGTATTATATTTGTTAAGATGAGGCTGTGAGTATTTTTCATTAAAAAGAACAGGGGGTCATGATCTCAAGATGAAAGGTGGTAGATTCCGGAGTAATTTGCAGAAGCACTTTGCTGCAGAAAGTATAATTAATTCATGGGGGTAGATTTAACAAATGTCGGCTGGACATGATTCGCTATAGCGAACAATGTCCGCCCGACATCGCTAAATGCCGACAGCGTATTTAACATTGCACAAGCATTTCACAAGAAATGCTTGTTCAATGCGCCCCCCCCCCCTGCACATTCGCGGCCAATCGGCCGCTAGCAGGGGGTGTCAATCATCCCGATCATATCTGATCGGTATGACAGCAGTCCGCCACCTAAAAGGTGGCAGACAAGTTAAGGAGCAGCGGTCCTATGACCGCTGCTTCTTAACTTATGTTTCTGGCGAGTCGTAAACATCAGGCGGAGCAAGCAGCATCGACTGCTTGATAAATCTCCCCATGGAAAAAAACTTTCACAAGAGGTGGTAATGACAAACACTGGGGGGCTTCAAGGATGCCTGAGATAAGCATAAGGCTATCCTACAAACTAGATAAGTTTATAGTTTTAGGAAATATTAGGAAGACTTGTTGGGCCTATGGTTCTTATCTTCTGTTTGTTGCCAAGAAGCTTGCTCGTTTCCATGGGGATAATGTCACATGCTTTGTGAAAGCTTAAGCATTATACTGTGCACTGCTTTAGTCGGGTGTCATATGACTCTGCCCCCTAATGTGCACATGCAAGTACACAAGTGCATTCTGCTGAAGATATGGCCTGGCTAGCACCTTCAATATATGGAAATGCCCAGGGGGAGCTTACTGCAAACAAAACTATGCCTGAATTAAAGGGGTTAATGGGGGTTAAAACAGAAACCATTTTTCAGATAAGCTTTGGCTGCATTATATAATTAGAACCTTATGTTAGTTCCTACAGTTTTATGTCCCTTTAAGTTAAATGCACAATAAGAACAATCACTAAAACAGTGTTAGATTTACTAGAAGACTTTTTGCTTGATAATCTGAAAATAACTGAAATTTAAAGGGACATGAAAGGAAACCCAAATTTTTTCATTTGTGATTCAGACAGAGCATACAATGTTTCCAATTTGCTTCTGATATCAAGTTGACTTTGTTCTCATGGTATTCTTTCTTTAAGAGATACTTAGGTAGGTAGTGTTCTCATTTCAGGTTCAGTACATCTTATGTTCTTGCAAATGTATAACAGTTATACATCTGATGCCATATATTGCTCCAGTCATATGCGTGCCCCCTACACCTTTCTTTCTGCTTTTCAACAAAGGATACAAAAAGAACAATGCTAATTTGATAACGGAAGTAAATTTGAATCATGAATATTAAAAAATTTAAATTGATATTGCACAAGTTATCATTAAATACATTTATGCTAATATATATATATATACACACACATACATACATATTATATCTTCCTGTACCACATGACTATCTTGGGTGAGTTTGAGTGCAAAAATTTGAAGCCTCTATTACTTTGATTTGTTACTATTCCCAGTGAGATCTTTGTTATCACAAAAAATTAGGCTAAGGGTGAAAAAAAATATTGTGGTATTTTCCAACTCTTTTGGTCTTTAGTGTTTTTAGTGGCACTACACTGATTATATTCATTTAGTTTAAATGAAATTTTATAAAATATCACTACATTAATTGCTTATTTAGGGTTCCATAGGTACACAACAACAAATCAGGGTGCCGAGTTAAATTACAAACTAGGTTAGTGTTTTTAAAAGGAAAAAGGAATCAGAACCACCGCTCTTGTGCTTTATGTCAGAAAATAACACAACAAGAACAGCTGATCTTTAAATCTCCATCAGAGATTCCCTTAGTGACGTCACAATAGACCACTGCTGGTGCGTGACATCACAATAGCCGGTGGGCGTGATACAAGTGCAAGCGAAGGAGTAGGCGATCCCGACCGTGACGCCATCGTTGTCCCCAAGCGGCGGAGTAGGCGGCCGCCGTGCTGGAGAGCCAGAGGTCAGTCGGGAGAGTGAAGGGGGCGCTGTGCGACTCCAGGAGTGGGACGGAGGGAGGGCCGTCCAGAGCTGGCATCCGGAAGCCAGAGCGAGCATGGAGGCCGTGGACGGGCAGGAGCTGCGGGTCGGCTCGCTCGTGCCGGTGCTGGTGGAGCAGATAGTAAACGACACGCTGGTGGTGACCCTGAGCTGCGGGGAGAGGACTTACAGCGGCATCCTGCTGGATTGCACCAAGAGGTGAGCCACACCGTGTAACTGGGGGCAGGGACTGTAAGCTGGGGTCACTCACTGTGAGGTAAGTAATAGGGGCACAAAGTAGAAGGCAACAAGGAATGAGGGCATGGACTGACAGGGCAAGAAGGGGGAGGGGGAGTGGTTGGAGACATTGAGGCGAGAGTCACCATGAGGTAAGTGGGAAGGTATAACGAGGGCAGCAAGAGGTTATGAATAGGAAGTAAATCAGGACAGGGTAAGAAATTGGGTTGGTCACTGGTTGGGTACACTATGAGGTAAGTGGAAAGGGAATAATGAAGGCAGCAAGAGGTTATGAATAGGAAGTAAATCAGGACAAGGAATGAGTGACAGGGTAAGAAATTGGGTTGGTCACTGGTTGGGTACACTATGGGGTAAGTGGAAAGGGAATAATGAAGGCAGCAAGAGGTTATGAATAGGAAGTAAATCAGGACAAGGAATGAGTGACAGGGTAAGAAATTGGGTTGGTCACTGGTTGGGTACACTATGAGGTAAGTGGAAAGGGAATAATGAGGGCAGCAGGAGGTAATGAATAGGCAGTAAATCAGGACAAGGAATGAGTGACAGGGTAAGAAATTGGGTTGGTCAGTTGTTGGGTACACTATGAGGTAAGTGGAAAGGGAATAATGAGGGCAGCAAGAGGTAATGGGTAGGCAGTAACTGAGTGCAAGGAATGAGGAGCAGGCAGTGACAGGGCAACAAGGGGGAGGGTCAGTGGTTGGGGATAATAAGGAGTGAGAGTCATAATAAAGTAAGTGGTAGTGATAAGGGTCAGCAAGGGATGAGGGACATGGAGCGACTGAAGGTTACAAGGTGGGTGTCAGTGGAGACTAGTAATGAGGGACTACCTGAAGTGAGTAGAAGAGTAAAATGGAGGGTGGATTGTGGTTGGGACACTATAAGGTGAGGTGCAGGAAGTATTGTTTAGCAAGAGATGAAGGACAGAAAATAGGGGAGCACCAAGATCTTGGGGTCATGGAGAAAGGGGCAGTAAGTCACAGGAGCCATAGAGTGGGAGATGCCAAGATTGGGGGATTCTATGGAAATAAAAAAGGTAAGGGAGTGTGTGACCCCATAACATAAGGGTCAGAGAGTGGGTGTCAGTGGAGACTAGTAATGAGGGACTACCTGAAGTGAGTAGAAGAGTAAAATGGAGGGTGGATTGTGGTTGGGACACTATAAGGTGAGTTGCAGAAAGTATTGTTTAGCAAGAGATGAAGGACAGAAAATAGGGGAGCACCAAGATCTTGGGGTCATGGAGAAAGGGGCAGTAAGTCACAGGAGCCATAGAGTAGGAGATGCCAAGATTGGGGAATTCTATGGAAATAAAAAAGGTAAGGGAGTGTGTGACCCCATAACATAAGGGTCAGAGAGTGGTGGACAGAATTGGTGAATTAAATACTGAGGGACAGGGAGTGGGGAATATCAAGCAAGTGACTTAGCATGTTGTCTTTGGTCATATCAAGAGATGACTAGGAACTAGGTGCAGCAAGAAATGAGAGGCTGTAGAGGTCAGGGACAAAAGATTTAAGGCACCACAAGGCCTCTGTAAAAAATGAAGGGCAGCATGAATTTAAAGGGACATTCCACCCACATTTTTTCTTTTATGATTTAGCAAGAGAATGCAATTTTAAATATCTTTCTAATTTACTTATATTAACTAATTTGTTTTATTCTGTTGATATTCTTTGATGAAAAGCATATCTAGATATGCTCACTAGCTGCTGATTGGTTGCTGCACATAGAAGCCTTGTGTGATTGGCTCACTATGTGCATTGCTTTTTCTTCAACTAAGGATATTTAAAAAAATAAGCAAAATAAATGATGGAAGTAAATTGTAATGTTGTTTGAATTTCTATTCTCTATCTGAATCATGAAAGAAAGATTTTTGGTTTAGTGGCCCTTTAAGATCAGGGAGCTGCAGCAGAAAATAGCTGAGGGGTTAAACATCCAGAAGGCAGTGACTTGGAACAATGAGGCTATAGGCTTTGTTTGGTAGGTACCAACAGGTCATAGATAAAAGGTAGGGGTGACAAGAGCTGATGGCATAATGGTATGGCTAGGAAGTAGTGTTTCTGCTGAGAGTAACAGGGAGCTGAAGCTGGCAAACCTATGGCCATCAGAAGATCAGAGGCAAAGAGCTGCCTTCAGTTCATCTGGAACAGGCTATTCATGACTTTTATCCATTACTTCTGCACCATCTTGTCCCTTTTAAATGTGTGTAAGGCAGCCCAAGTCTGCATATACAGTGATAGCACTTTACACGTGGGCTTGGGCTGTTACTATATAACAGTCAGGCTCAGGTACCTGTGTTTGCAATCCTTGCACACCCAACCTTAAAGGGACTTGAAACCCCCAAAAAAACTTTCATGATTTAGACAGAGCATACAATTTTAAACAACTTTCCAATTTTACTAATAATATTTCATTTGCTTCCTCCTCTTGCTATCCTTTGCTGAAAGGTTTATCTAGGAAAGATCAGTAGCTGCAAATAACCTAGGTTCTAGTTGCTGATTGGTGGATGCATAAATAAACCAATTGTCATTGGCTCGCCTATGTGTTTAGTCAGCAACCAGTAGTGCATTCCTGCTAATTTAACAAATGATACCAATAGAACGAAGAAAAAATGATAATATGAGTAAATTAGAACGTTGCCTACAATTACATGCTCTATCTGAATCATGAAAGAAAAAAATTGGGTTTCATATCCCTTTAACCTGTTTAAAGACTGTTTTGGTACAAGAGATCCCGGTGTCTTTGCATACACAAGTTCATTTTTTTGCATTAATGAGACATTAAAATCCACATAACCAAAGGTTTTATTGTACATGATGAAAAAAACTCAAGTGCACTTTTCATTATTTATTTTGCCTGTAATGTTAATGTCCTAATACCTAAGTACATTCAGAAACACATTAAAATCCACACTTTAAAAGTTTGCAAACTTTTTTTTGTGTGTGTGTGTAAATTCTGTAGATAGAACATGTCATTTTTACATTAAAGGGGCATGAGACCCAAACTTTTTCTTTCATGATTCAGAAATAGAATATAATTTTAAATTACTTTTACAATTTATATCCATCATCTTATTTACTTCATTCTTTTTGTATCATTTGCTAAAGATGCAGCAATGCACTACTGGGATCTAGTTAAGGCTCTGGGTGAGCCAATAAAATGAGGCATTTATGTTCAGCAACCAATCAGCAGCTCCGAGTCTACCTAGGTACTCTTTTCAACAAAGGATATTAAAAGAACAAAACAAATTAGATAATAGAAATACATTGAAAAGTTTTTAAAAATCACATGCTCTATCTGAATCTTGAAAAATAAAATGTAGTTTGTATGTCCCTTTAATGTCACTTTCTATGTGTGTAACCCCTTTTCAGGGTTAGATTAATAGAGTTGGGTGGTTGCTAGTGTTTAAAATTACATTCTCTTAACAAATTAGAACGTTATATTTTTCATTATTATGGCCCTTTAAACTCATAGCTAAAACTCTGCTCAGTGAGTTACAGTACAATGTGGCTCTTGAGCCGGACACATGCTGAGCCAATCAGGAGTTGCATACATATGTAGCTCCACCATATCCTGTGCTGGGGTTCCTATGCAGGTCACCTGACTCGGGTTTTGGTGCTTATTAGTGTGCCAAAGTATTGAGCTCCCAGTTCCTTGATTTATATTACAAAAATAAGTGACAAAAACGGACCTGACTTGTTTTTACATGGTATTGTGCATTATACACTAGCTGTCTATTGTACTAGCATTTTTTTTTTTTAAATAACCACTCAGCATACAAAGACTAGATTTGGTGTAGCTTCTTATTCTTATAATCGTCTTTATGCTTAGTGTGACTCTGTATGCTATTCCTTGGCTCAGCGAGATAATTTGCTTTTTTGCTAGCCAGAAAAAGATTTACCCCCCTCACTTGTACATTTACGTTTTGTCCCTAAATTATTCATGCAAACTGACCACAATTTATTATATCACAATACACATTTCAGGAATCTGTGCCATTTAATGTATTCAATGCATAGCTATTTTTTTTTAAATGCTTGTTTTAGACATGACAATGTTCCTAATTTTGAAGTTAATGTTAGTGCTGAATTTTTACATTTAGTGGTCTGCTATTTGGTAGCCCGTAATTACTTTTCCATAGCTTATGAATATTTAAGTGCATAAAGAGCACATGCAAGTGTCCGTGAATAACCAGCAGTTTTTACTGTCTGCAGAATGGTGTGTACGCTTAGCCATATAGGGACATAAGGTGCAGCCTGGGCAGTTATTGACTTGTTACAAGCACTTGTCAGGTGGCCTCTGGCTTTGCCACAAAATGCTGCGTTTTCTAACACACCCTGTATTTATCACACAACAGAATTTGACAGTAAGCTTCACTGTCTGTAGGTCTGCACCATAATTTGGGGTGGTTTTACTGCAAAAAGGGAGGTAGAGGAAAGGGGAAGCCGGTATAATCGGCTTAATGAATAAGCCTTCCACTGTGAGCTGGGGGAGGGGAGAGCATGTGGCTTCCAAATTATCTGCTGCTGCTGCCTCCGGTGTTAATTTTTTTCTTTTTAGTCTATTTTGGCATTGGCTGAGTAGTTGCACCTTTTGAGTTGCCAGCAATATTAATAATTATCTTATATATAGTCTGTGTAAAAGATAAACACACTTTGGATGTTGTTGTTGGGTTTTTTTTTGTGTGAATTGTAATTTGTATATTTGTGAACCATTTATTTTATCTTTAGTATTGTGCATATAGCTGTGATTTATTTGCCAATGGATCAGTGAAAATCTGCATTTTTTGGCTCAAATATCAAATCGATACATTTGGATTTTGGAGAAGGCTGTAACATTGTGTACTAATGATTGTTGAAGCTGAGTGGTTAAATAATTTATTATAATTATTACTATTATTTCACTTTAACAATAATAAATAAATAACTTGCACAGTTGAATTAAAATGCAAGAAAACATGGCTGTTTTTTGTTCCCTTGACTCCCTTTATAATTTAAAGGGCCATTATAGTTGAAAAATGATTTTATCCATTAGATCATGCTATTTTCTGCTCCCAAGTGCAACCCCCTCTGATCCAATCAGCAGTGCTAGTTGCATGGCTATGATGTGCAACTAGCGCTGCTGATTGGATCAGTGGCGGGTTCCACTCAGGACCATTAGTGTACTGTGGATCATGAGCGGTACTTTTACTCTGTGTTTAACCCCTTTTTCAGGGGTTAGATACACAGTAGAGCAGGGTCGATAGTTGGAAAATTACATATTCTAACATAGTCTAGCATGTCATGTTTTGGCTATAAGTGCCCTTTAAAGTTTAAAGGAAGCATACCATTTTAAAATAACGTTCAAATTTATTTCTTTTGTCACATTTTCAGCTTTCTCTTGGTATCCTTTTGTTGAAACTGAATTCCTTTTGGAGCATACTTAGGCAAGCTCAGCAGCATGCTATTGTCTTGTACTATATGGCAGCTGTGTTTGTAGCGATATTGTCTTTTAAGGATCACAATAGTCCAGTTAGATGGACTTGCAATATTCAAAATACTTTGCTTATTGTTTGTGAGTGTGCTGTCATTGAAAGGACCAAATTTACCGTTGTTTTGGTGCCCTTAGAAGTGTAGCTTCTTTCCATGAGCGAGTGTACGTGTTTTGTATGCAAACATAGTCACAGTGATACTTAACCATAATATACAAATAGACATATAGGGGTCTATCTATCAAGCTCCGAACGGAGCTTGACGGCCCGTGTTTATGGCGAGTCTTCAGACTCGCCAGAAACACAAGTTGTGGAGTAGCGGTCACAAAGACCGCTGCCCCATAACCCTGTCCGCCTGCTCTGATGAGGGGGACATGAATCTCCGGAATTCAACCCGATCGAGTACGATCGGGTTGATTGACACCCCCTGCTGGGGGCCCATTGGCCACAATTCTGCAGGGGGCGGCTTTGCACCAGCAGCTCACAAAAGCTGCTGGTGCAATGCTGAATACAGAGAGCGTATTGCTCTCTGCATTCAGCGATGTCTTGCGGACATGGTCCGCACTGTCGGATCAGGTCCGCAAGACATTTGATAAATAGGCCCCATAGTGGTAAATTTGTTAATAGGAAATACATTTTTTTTTTTTTTTTTTTTTTTTTTTAAGTTGTACGCTTTCTTTTATTTGCTTGAAACATTTGTACACTTAATCACTAGATTTGCAGTGGTGGATTTGTTTAGATTTAGAATCTTTCAATTGTTTGGGAAATTTTTCCTTCATGTTTAATTTTTTAATTTTTTTTTCTCAATAAATTATCAGCTGTTGTTATCAAGTGCATGACCATACAAATGTGCTGAGCTTGCAGGTAAAGCAGACTTACTAATGTTATTTATGTGTAAACATAGGTATTAAAATACTAATTATGACTGGGTTTAATAAAATATAAATTATGACCAGCTATATCAAATACAAAAATCTATCCTTCACCCCCTGGGAGATTAACCAGTGCGGGCGCGATTACATATACGGCGCAGGCTTCATCGCAAGCGCTGCAACCCGCGCCGCCCATAATTTCACCTCGCACATTGGGGTATTACATAAACCCCGCTGGGTGTTCATAAAGTGCCGTAAATATGATAAACTAGCGATGTCCAGAAATAAGCGTAAATGCAAATTTCTGGAGTCGCCAGTGACTTATGGCACTTTAGAAACTGCCGGCGCCTAAGAAAAGTAAAGAAAATAACAAATCTCCTGTAAAAGTCTAACAGGCCTCCAAAAAATAAGCCTGACACGTATAAACCCCTATATCCGCAATCCCCCCCCTCTCACTACTAATAATAAATGTATTAACCCCTAGACCGACAACCCCCCACAACACAATAAGCCTAATTAAACTTTTAACCCCTATGTCCGCCATCAAACCCACACCGCAAGTAATAACTAAATTATTAACCCCTAAATCCGCCTACCCCAACATCGCAAACTACCTATTAAAACTATTAACCCTTAATCTGCTATTAACCCACAACGCAATAAACCTATTCAAGTATTAACCCCTAAACCGCCAAAGCCCACAACGCAATAAACCTAACCCCCCCTAAATGAACCCAAATTACCTAATTAACCAAATACTAAAGTTACTATTAAATAAAAAAAAAAAACTAACACTACTTTAAAAATACAAATAAACTAAGTATAAATTAAAGGGACAGTCTAATAAAAATAATAAAGAAAAATACAAAATTTTATAAAAAATATTCCCTAATACCTATGAAAATAAAAAAGCCCCCTCAAAATAAAAACACCCCCTAATCTAATAAACTACCAGTAGCCTTTAAAATGGCTTTTTGCAGGGCATTGCCCCAAGATAATCAGCTCTTTTTCAAAAAAATACACCCCCCCCCAAATAAAATAACCTAACACTAAAAACCCTAAACTACCCATTGCCCTTAAAAGGGCATTCAGCACTTTTACTACCTAAATAAAATAAACACCCTTAAAAAACCCTAAATCTAACGCCCAAGTGGTCCTTATCTGTCCTGAAGTCCAGCGGAGAAGGTCCGGTCCTGTTTCAGGCGGTGAAATCTTCTTCCAAGCGGCGACCTCTTCTTTCTTCTTCCAGGAACCAGCCGGCGCAGAGCGGAGGGTGGAGTTGATGACCGCGGATCGGAAGACCGGCGACCGCGGAGCCAGGGAGCGTGGAGGATCCTCTTCATACGATCTCCGCCGTACACTGAATAGGAATTCAAGGTACGCGATTAAAAATGGTGCCCTTGAATTCCTATTGGCTGATTTGAGCCTTCAAATTCAAATCAGCCAATAGGATGAGAATTACTGAAATCCTATTGGCTGTTCAAATCAGCCAATAGGATAAGATCTACTGAAATTCTATTGGCTATTCAAATCAGCCAATAGAATTTCAGTAGCTCTTATCCTATTGTAATTGAGTTATTACTTGCGGTGTGGGTTTGATGGCGGATATAGGGGTTAATACACTTTATTAGTTATTGCGGTGGGGGATTGCGGTTGACAGGTAGATATACATTACGCATGCGTTAGGTTTTAGTTTATTTTTGCAGGCATTTTCGGGAGTTACGGTGCTCCCATAATCAGCGCAAGGCTTGCTACGGCTGCCTTTTTATGGCAAGGTAAAAATGGAGTAAGATTTCTCCATTTTTGCCACGTAAGTCCATGCGCTGGATATTGGATAGTGATTTACGACGCGGTCCCATGTTAGCCTATGGGAGTAAAAATTGCGTGCGGCGGGTGAAATATACGTGCCGCATTTATATGCGACGCTGTATATAGGATACCAAACCCGCGCAAAAACTGGTGTCACTGGCTTTTGCGGGCGACGCCGCATATGTAATGGAGCCCTTCGTATCTTATATCTTTTTCTACAAACAAATTTCTTTGTTATTCATATATTCAGTATAGGCAGCAGTTTCTTAAGGCAAAAGCAGCGGTTTCAGATAACAAAATTAAAAGTAAAGGAACTGTTTGCAAACATTTAAATACACTCCAGCAGGTAATTGGGAGCACATTAAAGAGAACAAATTACACAACACTGTCCCTTTTTAACTCTCTCTATTCTTTCATCAAAACCTTAGTTGGTCAACTAATGACGGATTTCTCCAAGTTATGCTCATGAACCCTAAGTGAAAGGATTAAGAATATTGCACTAAAGTTTTTGACTATTGTGAGCATATTAAATCTACTTAAAGGGATATTCAAGTCAAAATTAAACTTTCATGATTCAGATAGAGATGCAATTTTAAACAACTTTCCAATTTACTTCCATTAATAAAATGTGCTCAGCGGTTTTCTATTTACAGTTTGTCACCCGCTCCTACTGAGCATGTGCAAGAATTTACAGAATATACACCTTTGTGATTGGCTGATGGCTGTCACGTGATACAGGAGGAGTGGAAATAGACATAACTTTGAAATTTGTCCGAAAAAAAAACTGACTGCTCATTTGAAGTTCAGACTAAGTGCTATTGCATTGTCTTTTTATCATGCATTTTGTTGATAATGATTATTATTATTAGGTATTTGTAGAGCGCCAACAGGTTCTGCAGCGCTATGAACATAGGTGGTATATAAAAACGATTACAGGTATTAAATGGGGAGAGAGGGTCCTGCCGAGAGTTGCACTGGGATGGGAGGGAGAGTATCTGGAGACAAGGTCTGAGATATAGGGGAGGAGCAGTGCAGTTGAGGGCTTTGTATGTCAGAGTGAGAATTTTGTGTTTAATCCTGGAGGCAAGAGGAAGCCAGTGACAGGATTGGCAGAGAGGTGCGGCAGAGGAAGAGCAATGTGCAAGGAAGATGAGCCTGGCAGAGGCATTCATTATGGATTGTAAAGGAGCTAGGCGGAAGCTAGGGAGACCAGAGAGGATAGAGTTGCTGTCGTCGAGGCGGTAAAGGATGAGAGAGTGGATTAAAATCTTTGTTGTGTCTTGTGTAAGGAAATGTCTTATTTTAGCGATGTTTTTAAGGTGGAAGCGGCAGGCTTTTGCCAAGGACTGAATGTGAGGAGTGAAAGAAAGATCTGAGTCAAGTGTGACCTCCAGACATCGGGCATGTGAGGTTGGGGTAATGATGGAGTTATCAACAGTTATAGAGATATGGGGGGTGGAGATTTTGGAAGAAGGGTGGAAAATAAGGAGCTCAGTTTTGGAGAGATTTATCTTGAGGTAGTGAGAGGACATCCAAGATGAGATATGAGAGAGACAGTTAGTGACACGGATTAGCAAGGAAGGAGATAGTCCTGGTGCAGAGAGGTAGATTTGGGTATCGTCGGCATACAAATGATAATGAAACCCGTGGGACTTTATTAAGGAACCTAGTGAGGACGTGATTATGCATATCTACTGTATTTACTGTTCCTTAAAAGGGACAAGTGCAATGATATTACAAACACTGCTGCCATATAGTACTTAAAGGATTGTTCTAGGCAAAAAGTTACATTCTCTAATCTGTATTTGTAATTTTAAAACTATTTCTCCTAGACTACTGTGTGTTTAACCCCAGAAAGGGGTTAAACAGAGAAGAAATATTGTTTGGAATTCACAGAGCATGGCCGGTCTCAAGCGAAAATCGCTGCTGATCTAATCCACAGCGCTATTTGCACAATATAGATGTGAAACTAGCACTGCTGATTGTATCAGCAGCATTTTCCACTCGGGACCAGCAGTGATTTGTGAGTCCCGAACAGTATTTCTTCTGTGTGTTTAACCCCTTTGTGGTGGTTAAACACATAGTTGTCTATGGTTGATAGGCTAATGGATTAGAGCATGTAATTGTATGACTATAATTGCCCTTTAAAGACATGTGAATTCTCCTATACCTACTTCAGTATGCAATCATGAAAAGAAACAAAGTTTTAATTAAAGATCACAAGAGAGAGAGGTAAATTTGTTGTTTTAAGTGTATGCTCTGTCTAAATCATAAGTTTCATTTTGACTTTCTTAATCTTTATATGTTATATAAAACATATTACTTGGAACTGACTATGTTTTTTAATAAATATTAAGAAATGGATCCTTAATGTTTTTATTTATTTCACTGCTTCTTTAGATCCGGGTTGTTTTGTGTGCCACTGACACAGTTTCCAAAGGATGATGAGCCACCCTCTAATAATGCCTCTAATGACGTCCCTCAAGATTCTTTTCCCACTTCTCCCGTGTCTGAAACTCAGATGCAAAATGTTGTACTCCCTACTACAAACAACACTGAAGATGTTCCTCCTCTACTTCCACCTCCAGGGATTGCACCTTCCTACCCCCCTTACTTTGAAGGAGCTCCATTTCCCAAACCCCTGTGGTTGAGGCACTCTTATAATCAGTGGGTACCTCAGCCACCACCAAGGAATATAAAGAGAACAAAGAGACGAATGTCTCGAAATAGAGGCTCTGGCAGACTCATAATGAGCACTATTCGATTAAGACCCCGGCAAGTTCTCTGTGAAAAATGCAAGAACACTTTGAATTCAGACTCAACTGATAAAGAAAAACAAAACACTAGCAATAACCAGAGTCGGACAAGTGAGGACAAAGAACAGAATAAACCTGAATGTGATCTTGACAACAGGAAGAGTCCAAAAGAACGTAAAGAGGAGAGTACTTCCTCTAGAGACTTGGTGCACAGAAGTCCTGTTATAAAAATATCTTACAGTACACCTCAAGGGAAGGGGAAAGTGGTTAAAATACCTTCTCGTGTACATGGCTCAGTAGAACCATTTTGTCCAAATCAGACTGTGCAAAATGGAATCAGGGACCAAGAAATTTCCAAAGACTTTGACCGATATCAGACTCCAAAACGTGCAACAGACAAATCCATGAATAGTAATTTGGCTTCCATTCCTAAATTAAAATTAATTAAGCCCTTGCATTCCAATTCAGATGTTCCACCTCCTAAAATTAGGATTAAACCCCAAAGGTTAAGTGGAGATGAAAGTGTTCCTGTCTACAAATCTGAGCTAATTAATGAAATTCATAGTCTACAGAACTGTAGAGGGTCTGAGACTGATTCTTCTTCTTTTTATATAGATGACTCTACTGAAAGAAATTTCCATGATGTCTCCTTGGGTAGCTCAGGTGAGGATGATGATTTTAAAGGTTTTCCACAAAATAATGAAGTGCATAATTTGAATTTGCTCATGAATTATCGGAAAAGAAAAGCAGATTCTTCTAGTGCATCATTGTGTAGCAGTGATAGTCTGGATGAGTCAAAACCTTCCTGTTTGGAATTAAACTCTATGGAATTTTGTGACCTTTTGCCTGGAGACATTTCAGTGTCTTCTTCTTCCAAAGATGATCGGAAAATTGTCCCGCCATTGACTGTCCGACTTCACACTAAAAGTGTATCAAATTGTATCACATTAGAAGGAAAGACAATTTCAGTTGGAGATATCGTTTGGGGTAAAGTTCATGGTTTTCCTTGGTGGCCTGCACGTATTCTCAATATTAATGTTAATCAAAAAGAGGATGGTGAACCTTCTTGGCAGGAGGCAACTGTTTCTTGGTTTGGTTCTCCAACAACATCCAGTTTATCGGTTTCAAAACTTTCTTCTTTTTCTGAATATTTCAAACTGAGGTTTAACCGTAAGAAGAAAGGAGTATATCGTAAAGCAATTGCAGAAGCTGCTAAGGCTACTGACCACCTGACTCCAGAAATTAGAGAACTGTTAATGCAGTGTGAAACGTAGCTATATTTCCCTTTATAAGGTGAGTAGAGGTCTTGCTATATAGGGATTTAGCTGGCTGCTACATAGGCCATACTATAAATTCTTGGCCTCTTGATAACTGCACTCTGTTTATGGATTTACAGAAAAGCAACTACAAAACGGGTATTAAAAACAACACTATTTGTTCCTTTTTAAACTATTCAATTGGTTTTACGTTTTTTCTTTTTTTTTTTTCTTTCATAGACTGTGCTACTTACTGATTTTGTTGTACACACCAGTGACACCTTGCTGTCTGCAGACTGTAATAGAGAAGTTCTGTCCTGCTGGCATTTGCACACTTGGCTTTGAAGTGGGGGGATGAATTACACTTTAACTGTACTACTTGTGCCTCCGCTAACTCAGTATGCAGTTTCGCATACATTGTAAGTGCTATTTATTAAAAAAAAAATCTGTGTTCTTTTATTATTTCCATCTTCATACTGGTAGGGAAGAGTATGCAGAAGTCTTCCAGCAAAATTGTTAGCACAGCAATAGCTGGCTAAATTGTCCTCTTGCTATAAATGTGAATGTTTGATCTAATTCAGATGAGTCAAGGTAAAGCATTGCTCTGATGAGAGGCAACACTAACAATATGCTGCTTGTTCAATAAAAGGTTCTTGCAACCTTAATTCTATAAAATCATTTTAAAATATCTAAAGCTCAAATTCGTATCTAGAGAATTTGATCCAGTCTGTGTTCTGCTTAAACATCTTATTATTTCATTAGATTACTTACATTTTCTAAGCTGCTGTGCAACCTAATGTGACTTTTTTTTTTTCCTTCACATTTTGTTGTGTGATCAGAAGTGTTAGTATGGATAGTGGGTCAAAATTAATTTATTTTAAACTTTTTTTTTTTTTTAAATTGGCACATTAAACCATCTAATAAAATCATTGTTTTGTTGTTTTCTTTAATTGGGGTGAGGTATATTGGAAGGATCCCTTTAAGGGGATATAAATGTAAAAAATATATTGAGCTAAATTGCTAGAGCAGTTTTCTTATGTTTATTTTTATTTTTTTCTATTTCCCTGTTTTTTCTCTGGTGTCTGTTTACTGAAAATATGCCTAGAGCACTCTTGGTACGACTCCCTCAAAGCCGCTGATCTGCCCATATACTTTAGTGGAATAGCACCAGGATACATTTGTCCCAGAAGACTCTGCGCAAGGAGCAACAGGCCAGAAAATAAACTGCTTTAGTAATAGAGTGGCTCATTTTTATGACTTTTATTTTTCAGTTATTTCTGTCATGCAAATATAAGAGCTGCGATTACGCTCTTTTATAGACAAAATGTATATATTTTTTTTTATTTTTTTTTAATCATCTAACTGCACTGTATACAATTAAAAAAACATCTGGTTTGGACACAACTTAAAGGGACAGTAAATGTTAAAAAAATAATTTCCACTAAATTAAAGTTGTACCTTTTTAAATAATAAATCAGTCTAACGGCACAGAGCCAAAGCGCAGTGGAAGCGTTTTAATTTAGATTTCTCTTGTAAGGTGTTTCCAGTCCACGGATCATCCATTATTTGTGGGATATTCTCCTTCCCAACAGGAAGTTGCAAGAGGATCACCCACAGCAGAGCTGCTATATAGCTCCTCCCCTAACTGCCATATCCAGTCATTCTCTTGCAACTCTCAACAAGCATGGAGGTAGTAAGAGAGAAGTGGTGTAACATAGTTGTTTTTTTACTTCAATCAAGAGTTTGTTATTTTTAAATGGTACCGGAGTTGTACTATTTGTCCCAGGCAGAAAAAAGAAGAAGAATCTGCCTGTGATTTCTATGATCTTAGCAGGTTGTAACTAAGATCCATTGCTGTTCTCACACATAACTGAAGAGAGAGGTAACTTCAGCTGGTGAATGGCGTGCAGGTTATCCTGCTATGAGGTATGTGCAGTTAAATTTTTTTCTAGAAATGTAAATGCTAGAAAATGCTGCTGATACCAGATTTATGTAAGGTAAGCCTGAATACAGTGATTTAATAGCGACTGGTATCATGCTTACTTTCTGAGGTAATACTCATATATTTATAATATAAAACGTTTGCTGGCATGTTTAAACGTTTTTATATATACTTTGGTGATAAAACTTTATTGGGGCCTAGTTTTTTTTCCACATGGCTGGCTTAAATTTGCCTAGAAACAGTTTCCTGAGGCTTTCCACTGTTTTAATGAGTGGGAGGGGCCTTATTTAGAGCTTTATTGTGCAGTAAATTTTACAGACTGAGACATCCAGCTTCCTCCAGGAGTCCTCTGCATGCTATAGGACCTCTCTAAAGGGCTCTTAGGCTTTCCAAAATCGTTTGTTGGGGAAGGTAGGCCCACAGCAAGGCTGTGGCAGTTGTGACTGTTAAAAACGTCTATATCGTTTTTTTGATCCGTTTTTTGAACTAAGGGGTTAATCATCCATTTGCAAGTGGGTGCAATGCTCTGTTAGTCTATTATACACACTGTAAAAATTTTGTTTGATTTACTGCTTTTTTTCACTGTTTTTCAAATTCTGACAAAATTTGTTAATCTTAAAAGGCACAGTACCGTTTTTATTTTTTGCTTGTTAACTTGATTTAAAGTGTTTTTCCAAGCTTGCTGGTCTCATTGCAAGTCTGATTAAACATGTCTGACATAGAGGAAACTCCTTGTTCATTATGTTTAGAAGCCATGGTGGAACCCCCTCTTAGAATGTGTACCAAATGTACTGATTTCACTTTAAGTAATAAAGATCGTATTCTGTCTTTAAAAAATTTATCACCAGAGGAATCTGACGAGGGGGAAGTTATGCCGACTAACTCGTCCCACGTGTCAGACCCTTTGACTCCCGCTCAAGGGACTCGAGCTCTAATGGCGCCAAGTACATCGAGTGCGCCCATAGCATTTACTTTACAAGACATGGCGGCGGTCATGGATAATACACTGTCAGCGGTATTATCCAGACTACCTGGGTTTAGAAGAAAGCGAGAGCTCTGGAGTTAGAAGAAATACAGAGCATACTGACGCTTTAAGAGCTATGTCTGATACTCCCTCACAATATACAGAAGCTGAGGAAGGAGAGCTTCTTACTGTGGGTGATGTTTCTGACTCAGGGAAAAAGATTCAACCTGATTCTGATATGTCTACATTTAAATTTAAGCTTGAACACCTCCGCGTGTTGCTCAGGGAGGTTTTAGCTGCTCTGAATGACTGTGATACAATTGCAGTGCCAGAAAAATTGTGTAGATTGGACAAATACTATGCAGTGCCGGTGTGCACTGATGTTTTTCCAATGCCTAAAAGGTTTACAGAGATTATTTCTAAGGAATGGGATAGACCAGGTGCGCCGTTCTCTCCCCCTCCTATTTTTAAGAAAATGTTTCCAATAGATGCCACCACACGGGACTTATGGCAGACAGTACCTAAGGTGGAGGGAGCAATTTCTACCCTAGCTAAGCGTACTACTATCCCTGTCGAGGACAGTTGTGATTTCTCAGATCCAATGGATAAAAAGTTAGAGGGTTACCTTAAGAAAATGTTTATTCAACAAGGTTTTATTCTACAGCCCCTTGCATGCATTGCCCCAGTTACTGCTGCTGCAGCTTTCTGGTTTGAGTCTCTGGAAGAGGCTTTACAGGTAGAGACCCCATTGGATGACATACTTGACAAGCTTAGAGCACTTAAGCTAGCCAATTCTTTTGTTTCTGATGCCATTGTTCATTTGACTAAACTAACGGCTAAGAATTCTGGTTTTGCTATTCAAGCGCGCAGGGCGCTATGGCTTAAATCATGGTCAGCTGACGTTACTTCAAAGTCTAAGCTGCTTAAAGGAGATCATTTCTGATATCACTGGAGGAAAAGGTCATGCCCTTCCTCAGGATAGGTCCAAATCTAGGGTCAAACAGTCTAATTTTCGTGCCTTTTCAAAATTTCAAGGCGAGTGCGGCATCAACTTCCTCTAATGCAAAACAAGAGGGAACTTTTGCCCAGTCCAAGGCGGTCTGGAGACCTAACCAGACCTGGAACAAAGGGAAGCAGGCCAAAAAAACCTGCTGCTGCCCCTAAGACAGCATGAAGTATCAGCCCCCTATCCGGTAATGGATCTAGTAGGGGGCAGACTTTCGCTCTTCGCCCAGGCTTGGGCAAGAGATGTCCAGGATCCCTGGGCATTGGAAATTGTATCCCAGGGATATCTTCTGGACTTCAAAGCTTCCCCTTCAAAAGGGAGATTTCACCTTTCACGATTATCTGCAAACCAGATAAAGAGAGAGGCATTTTTACACTGTGTTCAAGACCTCCTACTTATGGGAGTGATCCACTCCGTTCCAAGGGAGGCACAGGGACAAAGATTCTATTCAAATCTGTTTGTGGTTCCCAAAAAAGAGGGAACCTTCAGACCAATCTTAGATCTCAAGATCTTAAACAAATTTGTCAGGGTCCCATCATTCAAGATGGAGACTATTCGTACCATCCTGCCTATGATCCAGGAGGGTCAATACATGACTACAGTGGATTTAAAGGATGCGTATCTTCACATTCCGATACACAAAGATCATCAACGGTTTCTCAGGTTTGCCTTCCTAGACGGGCATTACCAGTTTGTAGCTCTTCCATTTGGGTTAGCTACAGCCCCAAGAATCTTTACAAAGGTTCTGGGGTCACTTCTGGCGGTCCTAAGGCCGCGGGGCATAGCAGTGGCCCCTTATTTAGACGACATTCTGATACAGGCGTCAAATTTCAAAATTGCCAAGTCTCATACGGACATAGTTCTGGCATTTCTGAGGTCGCATGGGTGGAAACTGAACGAAGAAAAGAGTTCTCTATCCCCTCTCACAAGAGTCTCCTTTCTGGGAACTCTAATAGATTCTGTAGAAATGAGGATTTACCTGACAGAAACCAGGTTATCAAAACTTCTAAATTCCTGCCGTGTTCTTTATTCCACTCCTCGCCCTTCGGTGGCTCAGTGTATGGAAGTAATCGGCTTAATAGTAGCGGCAATGGACATAGTGCCGTTTGCCCGCCTACATCTCAGACCGCTGCAACTCTGCATGCTCAGCCAGTGGAATGGGGATTACACAGATTTGTCTCCTCTACTAAATCTGGATCAAGAGACCAGGGATTCTCTTCTCTGGTGGCTATCTCGGGTCCATCTGTCCAAAGGTATGACCTTTCGCAGGCCAGATTGGACAATTGTAACGACAACAAGGAGTTCCCTAGCGATGTTAGAAGTCTCAAAGATAATTCGCTGGGCAGAGATTCACTCTTGCCACCTATCGGCTATCCATATCCCAGGTGTAGAGAACTGGGAGGCGGATTTTCTAGGTCGACAGACTTTTCATCCGGGGGAGTGGGAACTCCATCCGGAGGTGTTTGCACAATTGATTCATTGTTGGGGCAAACCAGAACTGGATCTCATGGCGTCTCGCCAGAACGCCAAACTTCCTTGTTACGGATCCAGGTCCAGGGACCCCAAGGCAACGTTGATAGATGCTCTAGCAGCACCTTGGTCCTTCAACCTGGCTTATGTGTTTCCACCGTTTCCTCTGCTCCCTCGTCTGATTGCCAAAATCAAGCAGGAGAGAGCATCGGTGATCTTGATAGCGCCTGCGTGGCCACGCAGGACTTGGTATGCAGATTTGGTGGACATGTCATCCTTTCCACCATGGACTCTGCCGCTGAGACAGGACCTTCTACTTCAAGGTCCTTTCAACCATCCAAATCTAATTTCTCTGAGGCTGACTGCCTGGAGATTGAACGCTTGATTTTATCAAAGCGTGGTTTCTTCGAGTCAGTCATTGACACCTTAATTCAGGCTCGAAAGCCTGTCACCAGGAAAATCTATCATAAGATATGGCGTAAATATCTTTATTGGTGTGAATCCAAGGGCTACTCATGGAGTAAGGTCAGGATTCCCAGGATATTATCGTTTCTCCAAGAAGGATTGTAGAAAGGATTGTCAGCTAGTTCCTTAAAGGGACAGATTTCTGCTCTGTCTATTCTTTTGCACAAGCGTCTGGCGGATGTTCCAGACGTTCAGGCATTTTGTCAGGCTTTAGTTAGAATCAAGCCTGTGTTTAAACCTGTTGCTCCACCTTGGAGCTTAAATTTGGTTCTTAAAGTTCTTCAGGGGGTTCCGTTTGCACCACTTCATTCCATAGATATCAAACTTTTATCTTGGAAAGTTCTTTTTTTGGTAGCTATTTCCTCGGCTCGTAGAGTTTCCGAGTTGTCTGCCTTACCATGTGATTCTCCTTATCTGATCTTCCATGCAGATAAGGTAGTTCTGCGTACCAAACCTGGGTTTTTACCTAAGGTGGTATCTAATAAGAATATCAATCAGGAGACTGTTGTTCCGTCTTTGTGTCCTAATCCTTCTTCAAAGAAGGAACGTCTATTACACAATCTTGACATGGTTTGTGCTTTAAAGTATTATTTACAAGCTACTAAAGATTTTCGTCAAACATCTGCTTTGTTGTCTACTCTGGACAGAGGAGAGGCCAAAAGGCTTCGGCAACTTCTCTTTCTTTTTGGCTAAGGAGTATAATACGCTTAGCTTATGAGACTGCTGGCCAGCAGCCTCCTGAAAGGATTACAGCTCATTCTACTAGAGCTGTGGCTTCCACATGGGCCTTTAAAAATGAGGCTTCTGTTGAACAGATTTGCAAGGCGGCGACTTGGTCTTCGCTTCATACCGTTTCAAAATTCTATAAATTTGATACTTTTGCTTCTTCTGAGGCTATTTTTGGGAGAAAGGTTTTACAGGCAGTGGTACCTTCAGTTTAAGTACCTGCCTTGTCCCTCCCTTCATCCGTGTACTTTAGCTTTAATGGATGATCCGTGGACTGGATACACCTTACAAGAGAAAACATAATTTATGCTTACCTGATAAATTTATTTCTCTTGTGGTGTATCCAGTCCACGGCCCACCCTGTCATTTTAAGGCAGGTATTTTTTAATTTTAAACCACAGTCACCACTGCACCCTATGGTTTCTCCTTTCTCTGCTTGTCTTCGGTCGAATGACTGGATATGGCAGTTAGGGGAGGAGCTATATAACAGCTTTGCTGTGGGTGATCCTCTTGCAACTTCCTGTTGGGAAGGAGAATATCCCACAAGTAATGGATGATCCGTGGACTGGATACACCACAAGAGAAATAAATTTATCAGGTAAGCATAAATTATGTTTTTATACTTGCCCAAACACACATCCACCGGGCGCCTTTCAAATCTGGAGCATTTTTTCTATTTTTGCCATCATGGCCCCTGCAGCCAACAGTAGAGCAAACGCCGGTCTTCTCTCTGTTTGACAATGCGCGTTCCCTCTCGCCCTGCACATGCGCACTACATCTTGCTGACAGAAATCGCCATCCACTGCTCGTATTGCACATGGGATAAGGAAATGCGCGCTCCGGAATTGAATATGGGCGGTATAAAAATCTATTGATTGACATGAGCTCCCTGCAGCACTCGCTGTGGAAAAAAAAATCTCCGGCTTCATGGGCGTATAGTGGATTGCAAATTCCGTAAGTTACTCTTTATTTAAAAGGCTTCCTTAGCGCTTATGCTCTGCATTTTAAGATAAAAATGATTTTAATAAGATGTACTTATTAATAATTAATAAAATGAACGTTTACAGTCCCTTTAAGCTTTGTAATTCAGATATTATTATTAAAATGTGCACAATTTATGCACACTTTCTGCTGCACCGGCTTCTACTGAGCATGTACAAGAGTTTACAGTATATACATTTTGCTATTGGCTAATGTCTGTCACATAACACAGGGTAGGGGATATAGAAGTAACTTTGAAATGATTGTCTGGGGTTGCCGTTTCCCTTGTTCAGGGGAGAAATGCCTGGTATATCAGGGGTGGACTGACCTTGTTAGGTGGGATCAGACTGATATACTTCAGGAAAGTTATTTTATGTGAAAAGAACAATTGGGTTAAAAGAGGCTGCTCCCAGGTAGTAACTCATCATAGTACAAGCTAATGAGCTGCTGTTCTTTCCTTGTAGAGCACTTCTCATTCTGTATGCTATTGTATTATGACCTAGGGAAGTATCCCTAAGGGTGACGGGAAAACCAGATGTGCCCAATGTGTTTAGAAAAAATATGGCTGCACCTCACTGACGAGGCTTCAAGAAGGCCGAAACGATGACCTGGGATTGCCAGGCTCCTTGTTCAAAGAAGGATTGCTAGGTATTTTGCGGCTTGACTGGGCTTGCTAGGCAGGATCATACGGATATATTCAGGAAAGTTCTCTGTGAAAAGCAAAATTGGGCTAAAAGAGGCTGCTCGTAGGCGGTAACCATAGAACAAGCTACTGAGCTGTTGTACATTCCTAGTAGAGCACTTCTCTCTCTTTATGCTTTTGAAGTATTTATTTGTGTTGTAGAAAAGCTGAACACATCATGCTGCTTGCTTGGTCCTAAAGCTATGCACAAGCAGACCTCAAATATATATGTCTCTAGAGCATATACTACAATTGATCACAGTATCTGACAAATTGATTGTAAGTCCAGATCAAGAAGTATTCAGGATTGTTGTTAAAAGTTATAAAGATCCAGTAATGAATGCACTTACACAATACTTTTTGTTGATTTTATTTGCACCACCAATTTTTAAGGTCAGGATGGCCCGACATGAATTACAATAGTGCACAATGTTAGGAGCCATTGAGCTAAACTCTAAAATGTTTAGTTTTAGATCATTTAAACTGTAGTTTTTCATGACTTAAAAGGAATACTCTAGTCAAAAATACTTTCATGGTTCAGATAGAGCATGCAATTTAAAGTAACTTTCAAATTTACTTCTATTATCAATTTTTCTTTGTTCTCTTTGTATCTTTAGTTAAAAAAGCTGGAAAGTAGGCTTAGGAGCCGGTCCATTTTTAGTTCAGCACCTGGGTAGCGCTTGCTGATTGGATGGCAACATTTAGACACCAAACAGCAAGCGCTACCTAGGAGCTGAACCAAAAATGGGTCGGCTCCTAAGCTTACATTCCAGTTTTTAAAAAAATAAAGATACCAAAAAAATGAAAAATAAATAAATAGGAGTTAATTAAAAAGTTGCTTAAAATTGCATGCTCTGTCTGAATCATGAAAGATTAATTTTGACTAGACTATTCCTTTAATAGGAGGGTAAACACCATAATATTTAGTAGTTTATTTCCTTTTGTAACAAATAATTAAAAAATAAAAACGAGAATACTTCCTCCATATGAGTGATTATTTTGTGACAGTTTTGCCTAAATGGTAAGTTGTGGTCTGCTGGTAGATCAGGAGATTGTTGTGCATTCAGATAGCAGTGATACTTTATTTCACTTGAGGCTATGTTATGTAAATAAGGTTTGCACAAGAATTCTTCGTTACCGTCTCTAGTAATAATAAACGGGTATTTTTGCATGATTTATTTCCTGATTTGACACAAGTGCATTAAAGGGACAGAAAGATCAAAGTTAAAATGTGCATGGGTGGATTTTAGTTTTAAATAAATACGTTTTACAAAATGCTTCTAGTAAAAGTCATTACTGTTTTTCAGCGGCATACACACATATGCTGTGAGGGCCCGTGCAACAGTATTCAAGTTCACAGAGCTGGTGGTGGTATGTAATATGCCTGTGAAGATTATATTTTTTTATAATAGATGCCACTGCCAGCTTTCTGAGAAGGTGTGTTGTTTAAATTCTGGTGCTTGAGCCTTCACAGCATATGTGCGTATGCCACTGAAAACAGTAAAAACTTTTACAAGAAGCATTTTTGCTAATGGAAGCATATTGCAAAACAAATTATTTTTTTAAAATTGAATTGCACCCATGCACATTTCAGTTTGAAAATTGCTATCCCTTTAATTCTTATACCTGTATGCCACGTGAATACATCTCATAAGCAGGTAGACCCCTTTTTGCTAAACTGAGCACCGTTTTTTTTGTTTTGGGGGGGCGGGGTTTGTAACAATTCTTTAAAGGACTATAGAAATAACAATACATGAAGCATCAATTGACTCTGCATATCCACCTATTAAGGAACAGATTTATAACCAAGGAAAACCATGATTATTTTTTTTTACATTTTCATGTTATGCACCAGCCAGTGCATTATCCTTCATGATTACACTACCACTTGAATCTGAAAGATACAGGGTGATTCTTTGCCTCCCTACATGTTTATTAAAATGTATATTCTCATTGTATGTGGGCAAGGTTTCCCATTACTATTCATTCTACTTGTAATTGTATTCAATACATGATTTTGTAATGTCTTTTAAAGGACATTAAACACTGAGATGGTAATATGATTATATATATATATATATATATATATATATATATATATACTTTTATTATTTTATCTTTTTTCCTGTAATTTCATTCTGACAATCGTGTTCGGTTTCTGTTAGAAGTTGAAGTGCAGAATACTGTTCTATTCCACACAGCCATTTGCTGCACACTTTAGTGACTTATTTTATAAATGTCTCTAATTAGCCTCTAACCTACGTTTCAACATGGCAGCTCCCATTGCTTTATAGACACTAAAACTTTACACTTATTTTGTCTATATTTAAACAACTAATTAAACTTAAAAAAATCTTCGTTATTCTCAGACTAATATTTTTTTTTAGAATGCTTAATTCTATCTAGCATTTATTTAGTGCTTAATGTCCATTTAATGTAAACTCCAGTTGCACAGTTGTATTTTTTTGTGCAAACAATTTTCAATAAAGTTGTTAAAAAAAAAAAGGTATAATTTCACATTCCATTGTGAGACCAAAGTCAAATCATTCATTACTTAAAGGGACATTAAACATTTTGAGATGGCAATATAAAATATAAACTGTATATATGAGAACAATTCTGCAATATATTTTCATTATTTATGTCCCCTTTTCCTTTAATTCCACTCTGAAATTGTGAGCTTTTCAGTTCCTGTTAGAAATGGAAGTGCAGAACACTGTCATATACCACACAGCCATTTTCTGCACACTCTAGTGACCTATTTATAACTGTCTCTAATTGGCCACAGCAGAGAAGGTAACCTAAGTTACAACATGGCAGCTCCCATTGTTTTATAGACACTAAAACTTTACACCTATTTTGTCACTATTTAAATAGCTAATGAAACTATAAAAATACATCTACATGTTATTCTCAGACTAAACTTTTCTTTGAATGATTATTCTATCTAGCATTTATTTACTGTTTAATGTCCCTTTAAAGGGCGATGGTACCAAAATGTTGAAGCACTTGAAAGAGATGCAGCATAGCTGTAAAAAGCTGACTAGAAAATATCACCTGAATATCTCTATGTAAAAAAGGAAGATATTTTACCTCAAAATGTCCTAAGTATTCACATGCCATTTTAAAGGACTTTAAGCAGCAAATCAGTATGCCTGTCCCGGGACAGGCAAGGGAACGACCGTCATGCACACTCATGTTATTTCCCTATTCAGTTTAATGAAGTTTTTACTATGAAATCTAATGAGAGTTAAGTGAAATCTCATGGGATCACAGTAAAAGAGTTCATGACCTCAGCAGTGTTCATGCCGATTGCCTGCAGTTCATTTCTTTATTTTTTACCTGCAGGTGAAGTATAACACTTTACACAGGACTTACTCTAGTGAGCTGAGGTAATTGTAAGGTAAAATATCATCCTTTTTTTTTTATATAGAGATTCTCAGGTGATATTTACCTGTCGGCTTTTTTCAGTTATACTTCATCAGTTTCAAGTGATTTAGCATATGAGTATTATGTCCCTTTAAGAAACATAATTTGATATCCTTTGACAGCTTTGGTTCTTCTACACTGTAGATTTCCACTTATTCATATTACCACTAGGTTAAAATAAGTGTTATCTATTGCAGTTCTCATGTTTTTGTCATATACAGTATCTCACAAAAGTGAGTACACCCCTCACATTTTTGTAAATTTTATATCTTTTCATGTGACAACACTGAAGAAATTACACTTTGCTACAGTGTAAAGTAGTGAGTGTACAGCCTGTATAACAGTGTAAATTTGCTGTCCCTTCTAGATTAACTCACCACACAGCCTTTAATGTCTAAACCGTTGGCAACAAAAGTGAGTACACCCCTAAGTGCAAATGTCCAAATTGGGCCAAAGTGTCAATATTTTGTGTGGCCACCATTATTTTCTAGCACTTCCTTAACCCTCTTGGGCATGGAGTTCACAAGAGCTTCACAGGTTGCCACTGGAGTCCTCTTCTACACTTCCATGACATCACAAAGCTGGTGGATGTTAGAGACCTTGCACTCCCCCACCTTCCGTTTGAGGATTCCCCAAAGATACTCAATAGGGTTTAGGTCTGGAGACATGCTTGGCCAGTCCATCACCTTTACCCTCAGCTTCTTTAGCAAGGCAGTGGTCGTCTTGGAGGTGCGTTTGGGGTCGTTATCATGTTGGAATATTGCCTTGTGGCCCACTTTCCGAAGGCAGGGGATCATGTTCTGCTTCAGTATGTCACAGTACATGTTGGCAATCCTGGTTCCCTTAATTAATTGTAGCTCACCAGTGCCGGCAGCATTCATGCAGGCCCAGACCGTGACACTCCCACCACCATGCTTGACTGTAGGCAAGACACACTTGTCTTTGTACTCCTTAACTGGTTGCCGCAACACACACACACTTGACACCATCAGAACCAAATAAGTTTATCTTGGTCTCATCGGACCACAGGACATGGTTCAAGTAATAATTGCCTTAGTCTGATTGTCTTTAGCAAACTGCGGGCTTTTTTGTGCATCATCTTTAGTAGAGGCTTCCTTCTGGGACGACAGCCATGCAGACCAATTAGTGCTCAGACCATACACTGCCCACTGCATCAGACAGGCTGTTCTGAGTGGAACTTGTCCTGTGAAACCGCTGTATGGTCTTGCCCACTGTGCTGTAGCTCAGTTTCAGGGTCTTGCCAATCTTCTTATAGCCTAGGCCATCTTTATGTAGAGCAACAATTCTTTTTTTTCAGATCCTCAGAGTTCTTTGCCATGAGGTGCCATGTTGAACTTCCAGTGACCAGTATGAGAGAGTGATAATACCAAATTTAACACACCTGCTCCCCATTCACACCTGAGACCTTGTAACACTAACGAGTCACATGATACCGGGGAGGGAAAATGGCTAATTGGGCACAATTTGGACATTTCCACTTAGGGGTGTCACTTTTGTTGCCAACGGTTTAGACATTAATGGCTGTGTGTTGAGTTATTTTGAGGGGACAGCAAATTTACACTGCTATACAGGCTTTACACTCACTATACATTGCAGCAAAGTGTCATTTCTTCAGTGTTGTCACATGAAAAGATATAATAAAATATTTACAAAAATGTGAGGGGTGTACTCACTTTTGTGAGATACTGTAAAAATGCACTTGTATAGTAGAAAAACAAATATGTCAATGAAAGTACCTCTGCCGTGGTTCCCAATCCCATATGTCTTTTCTCTCATAAACAATCCTGGCCTCTCATCATTTTATAGGACCTGATTATTTATAATATTGCCGGTGAAATCTGATTTAAAAAAGAGGGTTTTTCAGACCGCTGCTCTTGCTCTACTGAGCGGGTCTGGATTTCCCCCTGAGCACATCTGGGCAGCTGTCTAGCCACAACCCGGCCTGATTGCGCCATTACACTCAATGTAGCTCGCTCCCGCTATCAGACAGAGCAGGAGCGGGCTACATTGAGTGTAATGGCGCGATCCATCCGGGCTGTGACTAGACAGCTGCCCAGATGCGTTTAGGGGGAAAACCAGACCCGCTCAGAAGAGCAAAAGCGGCGGTCTGAAAACCCTCTCTTAATCAGATTTCACCGGCATTATGTTGCATAAAGTTTGGCTAAGATAATGTTATATAATTCTGCACTATTAACTTTTTTTTTCCAGATCCCCAAGACTTACGCTTTTCCAATGGTGGGTCTTGGGGGTCTGTAGCTGCTTAGATGCCCGAGATACAGGCTTCTAAGCAGCATGCCCCTTTTCCCTATACTTTGTATTGACAAATTGTTAATAAAGTTGCACGGTGACGTCATCACGTCATTGCGCGTGACATCACGGCGCAAAACGTGATGCCCAGGCGATGCCTGTCACTCAACAGGCACGATCGCCGGGGTAGGAGCGGGTGGGAGCCACCAGATCTCCCTCAAGGTGGGAGCGTGCTAGTGACGGCTCTGAGCCGTCATTAGCACCAGAGTGGGAAACTCTGTGACGGCTCAGAGCTGTCATTAGCACTCAAAGGGTTAATCAAGTTTCTAATTTACTCCTATTAACAAATTTTCTTCGTTTTATTGGTATCTTTATTTAAAAAAGCAGTAATGAAAGCTTTGGAGCCGGCCCATTTATGGTTCAGTACCCTGGATAGCGCTTGCTGATTGGCTACATTTAGCCATCCAATCAGCAAGCGCAACCCATGTGCTGAACCTATAATGGGCCAGCTCCAAAGCTTTTATTTTTGCTTTTTCAAAAAAAGATACCAAGAAATTGAAGAAAAATTGATAATAGGAGTAAATTAGAAGGTTGCTTAAAATGGCTTGCTCTCTTCCGAATCATGAAAGAAATTTTTTTTTGCGTTTTAGTATCCCTTTAAAATTATTTTTTTTAATGAATCCATTCTGTATATCTGCAGGGATGGGGGAACCTTGGCCCTCCAGATGTTAAATAAATACATTTCCCATGATATTCAACTGGAATTTAGAGTGCCTAAGTATCATGGGTAATGTAGTTCTGCAACATCAGGAGTGCCAAGGTTCCCCATCCGTGCATTAGATGGACATAAAAGTTAAAATGAAACTTAAATGGATTTGATAGAGCACACAATTTTAAACAACTTTCTGATTAACTTCTTCTTTCTTGGAATCCTTTGTGAAAGAGTAATCCTAAGTGAGATCAGGAGCCTGCACATATCTTTAGCCAGTAGTGTTTGCAACATTGTTTATAGCAATGTTATACATAGTTATAACACGTGCACACTCCTTAGTTCCTATCAGCCTACTTATATTTATTCTAAACAAAGGATATCGAGAACAAAACAAATTTGCTAATAGAAGTAAATTGGAAAGTTTGTTTAAAACCGTATGCTGTATCTGAATCACTAAAGTTTCATTTGACTTTACTGTCTCTTTAAACTTTCATGGTTCAAAGATTCATTTTTAAGACACCTTTTTTTTCCCTTCAATCTACAACTATTCTCAAATTTACTTCCTATATTGAAAAGCACAGCGGTTAACTCTAATAGGAACTATTGTCAACACAACGAGGAGCAGTGTGAATGCCTGACACGCGTTTCGCCACTGCTTTTTTTAAAGGCCTTTAAAGTACGCGGTATCGTTTTTTGTAATTATTAGCTGAAATTCCTCTTTGTAATAGCATGGATATGGGCATATACATTATTTCTTTAAAAGCTTCACAGTAGCACTAAAAGGTATAGTTTCAGTCTTTATGGCTGTATATGAGATAGGGACCTTTGTGTCTGAGTGCTTCATGTAATGGATCTCACTACCTTATACGTGCTTTATTTAACTCATTGTGACAATCTGGTTTTCTAATAGCTAACACATTGGATGTAACTCACACTGGGAGCAGACATACGTTTATGTTTAACTTATTTTAAATGTATGTGTATTTACCCTTTTTATACTATGATTAGTAAAAGTTAAGTTTTAATAAATTAACTTGGTTGACCCCTAACCACCCCTGTTATGGTACCAAATACATTGCCCCTATTATGGTCTTCAAGTGTGCCAAAATAGTGCTTCTTTCTGTCTTAGATAATGTCACCAGTGTGGAGAGCTTTCGATCTTCAGACTTCAGATGTGTTCAGCCTGGTCCCAGTAGTGCACTAGTCATGCACTGCTGCTGTAGAGCTGATTTCATCTATGCGTGTGGACCTCTTTGCAGGGATTAAACGCACAGGCCTCAAGAACAATCTATGAAAACATTAGTGCAATAATAAAATGCTCTAACTCATTGGAGCATTTTATTTTTTCGCTTTTATGTCCCTTTAATTGAAACAGTTAAAGGGACAGTTTACTTCATTTTTTAAATTGTTTTAAAAAATAGATAACACTTTTTATTGCAGCACACTAAGGTCAGTTCAAATTCAGATCTTATTGTGTTGCACTTTCACAAGACAAGAGCCGAATGCCACGAGTAGCGCTGCATTCGACAATGAAGGAAACTGCAATTTGCACATATCTAGCATTTACTACCCATTCCCCTGCTTTGCACAACCAACATTGTTATATCTATACTATAATTGCGTTTGTCCGTCGCCAGTTGCGCACTCATCCTGAATGGAATGTTGGCAGCGCGAGGCAGCCAACTGCATCCAGATGGATTCCGAAAATGGCAGGGTGGTGAAAGAATCCACCGGATGCTATTTTCGGAATCCACTGGGATGCAGCGAAGGCAAATGGAGCATTACAAAGCAAAAAACTAACTGCCCGCAGTAAGTATTAAAAAAAAACAAAACAAAAAACGCCCGTACTAAGTATTAAGAGAAAAATATACTAACTGCCCGCACGAAGTATTAAGAAAACCCCCAACAACCTAATAAAATTATTAACCCCTAAATCCACCAACCACAACATCGCAAACTACCTTATACATCTATTAACCCCTAATCCGCCAACCCCCCACAACGCATTAAACCTAATTTACCTATTAACTCCTACACCGCAAACCCCCACAACGCAAAAAACTAATTAAATGACTAAGCCCCCTAACCTAACACCCCCTAAATTAACCCCTTGATTACAATAAAAAAATTACTACATTACAATAGAAAATAAAAAAGATTGCATTACATTAATCTAATTACAAAAAATAATAAACAAACACTATCCAAAATAAAAAAATTAAACCTAATCCCTATGAAAATAAAAAAGCCCTCCAAAATAAAAAAAAAAAAACCTAATCTAATGCTAAACTACCAATAGCCCTCAAAGGGACAGTAAACCCCAAAAATCGTTCATTATTTAGATAGAGAATACAGTTTATAAAAAGTTTCTAATTTTACTTCTATTATCAAATTGTTTTTGTTCTCATTCTATTCTTTGTTGAAGGGATACCTAGGTATCATGCACATGCCTGAAGCACTACATGACAGGAAATAGTGCTGCCATCTAGTGCTCCTGCTAATGTATAAGATTGTTGCAAAACTGCTGCCATATAGTGTTGTAGACACGTGAACATTCATGAGCTTACATCCCAGCTTTTCAACAAAGGATAACAAGAATACAAAGAAAAAATTGATAACAGAAGTTAATTAGAAAGTTGTTTAAAATTGTATGCTCTATCTGAATCATGAAAGAAAAAAAATTGTGTTTTATGTCCCTTTTTAAAAGGGCTTTTTGTAGGGCATTGCCCTAAAGAAATCAGCTCTTTTACATTAAAAATATACCAAGTCCCCCCCAACAGTAAAACCCCCCACCCACCAACCCCCCAAAATAAAAAAAAAGAACACTAATAAACTTAAACTACCCATTGCCCCTAAAGCGGTAGTTGTATGGGCATTGCCCTTAATAGGGCATTTAGCTATTTTTCACTGCTCTTAAAAGGGCATCCAGCTCTTTTGCAATTTGCCCCAAAAAACCCTAATCTAAAAAAACACACCCCCCCGCCCCAAAAAAAAAAATTAAAATAAAAACCTAGCACTAAAGCCCCAAATAGGTACTCACGGTTTCAGAAGTCCAGCGGAGAAGATCTTCTTCCACAGTGAAGGCAGTGCGGAGCGGAGGACCAGAGCGGTCTTCTCAGAAGTGACAATCCTCGGCGGCAGTCATCAGCGGTGGTGGCGCTCCTCGGTGAAGGCGTGGAGGTTTCTCTTCATGCGATCGTCTGCTGCACACGGAAGATTAAAATCAAGGTACACCATATTTATTAAAGTACCTTGAATTCCTATTGGCTGACATTTTCAAAATCGGCCAATAGGATGAGAGCTACTGAATCTTATTGGATGATTTGAACAGCCAATAGGATTTTAGTAGCTCTAATCCTATTGGCTGTTTTGAAAAATTCAGCCAATAGTAATGCAAGGTAACCCAAATTGATTGCGGTACCTTGCATTCAATATTTAGTATACCACGGACATCGGATGAAGAGGAGCCTCCATGCTGCCGAGAACCACCGCCGCCGAGGATCGCTCCGCACCGCCTTCGCTGTGGATGAAGATGATAGACCCGCCTGGAAGAAGACCTATTTGGGGCTTTAGTGTTAGGTTGTTTTTTTTTTGTTTTTTTTTAGATTACGTTTTTTTGGGGGGCAAATTGCAAAAGAGCTGAATGCCCTTTTAAGGGAAGTAAAAAAGAGCTGAATGCCTTTTTAAGTGAAATGCCCATACAAATGCCCCTTTAGGGGAATGGGCAGTTTAGGTTTATTAGTGTTAGGTTTCTTTTATTTTGGGGGGTTTTGTGGGTGGGGGGTTTTACTGTTAGAGGGGGACTTTGTTTATTTTTAATGTAAAAGAGCTAATTTCTTTAGGGCAATGCCCTACAAAAAGCCCTTTTAAGGGCTATTGGTAGTTTAGTATTAGTTTAGGGAGTGTTTTTATTTTGGGGGGATTTTTTATTTTTATAGGGGTATTAGTTTAGGTTTAATTTTATTATTTTGGATAGCTTTGTTTATTTTTTTTCTGTATTTTTACTTTTTTCATTCTTTGTCGCTTGGGGGGGGGGGGGGTTCATTTTTAACACACAGACTGCCCTCTGGGCAGGCTTATGAACTAGTTAACTTAATAACTTCTTAAAGGGACAGTCTAGTCCAAAATAAACTTTCATGATTCAGATAGAGAATGTAATGTTAAACAATTTTCAAATGTACTTTTATCACCAATTTTGCTTTGTTCTCTTGGTATTCTTAGTTAAAAGCTAAACCTAGGAGGTTCATATGCTAATTTCTAAGCCCTTTAAGGTCGCCTCTTCTCTCAGGGCATTTTGACAGTTTTTCACCACTAGAGGGTGTTAGTTCATGTGTGTCATATAGATAACACTGTGCTCAAGCATTTGGAGTTCAGGTGAGCCAGCTCTGATTGGCTAAAATGGATGTCTGTCAAAAGAACTGAAATAAGGGGGCAGTTTGCAGAGGATTAGATACAAGGTAATGACAGAGGTAAAAAGTATATTAATATAACTGTGTTGGTTATGCAAAACTAGGGAATGGGGAATTAAGGGATTATCTATCTTTTTTAAACAATAACAATTCTGGTGTAGACTGTCCCTTTAATATCTGCTTTTTTCTATGTCCCTGCAGACCCCCTCTTTTCTCAGTGCATTTTATTAGCTTTTTGCAGCCAGACAGTGCTAGTTCATGTGTGCCATATAGATAACATTGTGCTCACTCCCATGAAGTTATTTATGAGTCTGCACTGATTGGCTAAAATTCATGTTTGCAAAATGCACTGAAATACGGGGACAATCTGTATAGGCTTAGATGCAAAGTAATCACAGAGGTAAAAAGTGTATTAAAGGGATAGTAAACAACAAAAATGTTATTGTTTAAAAAGATAGATAATTCATTTATTTACCATTCCCCAGTTTCACATCACTATCACTGTTATAGAAATATACTTTTAACCTCTGTAATTACCTTGTATCAAAGCTTCTGCAAACTGCCTCCTTATCTCAGATCTTTTGACAAACTTGCATTTCAGGCAATTAGTGCTGACTCTTAAATAACTCCACATGCATGAGCACAATGTTATTTATATGAAAGCATGAACTAACTCCCTCTAGCTGTGAAAAACTGTCAAATGCATTCAGATGAGAGGCGGCCTTCAAAGGCTTATAAATTAGCTTATTAACCTACCTAGTTTTATCTTTCAACTAACAATACCAAGAGAACAAAGCAAATTTGATGCTAAAAGTAAATTAGAAAGTTATTTAAAATGACCTTCCCTATCTGAATCATGAAAGTTTTTAATTTATCCCTTTAATATAACAGTGTGCTGGTTATGCAGACCTGGGGGGTGGGTAATAAAGGGATTATCTATCTTTTTAAACAATAAACATTTGTTTCTTATTGTTTCTTTAATGTCCATTTAAATTTTTAAAAGGCACCATGGGAACTTGAGAGAATATTTTAGAAGATTAATGCCCATTTGGGCGGACACTCATAAATGTTTGCAACCCTTGATCTAATCGCTACCTTGAAGGACCATTAAATACAGTAGATTTACATAATACACAATAAAATACATAAATAGCAATAACACTCTAAATTTCAATTTATCAGTAGATTCTTATTAATTTTTTTAGCTAATTCAAAGATTGCTTCAATGTCCCTACCCACTGTACCATGTGACAGCCATCAGCCAATTAAGAAAAAACAAAAGTAGGCAGCACTTCTCCTCAGGTTGGTTAGATAAAAGCCAGACATTTTTTTTTTAAATCAATAGTTAAAAAGCAAACACATAGTGGAAGTCTTCTGTCTATATTGAATTACTACTTCAATATAGACAATATATATATATATATAATCTCCTATCTTCACTTGCATCTGTATTAAATAGAGCATATTTAGAAATGAAATATAAGTGAGAATAATAGTAATAAGAATGAATTGAAGTATTTGATGTTAGATTGTATCCTGCTTATTGGTGTGGTATCCCATAGTTTAACACTATATACACATAACTTGATATATATCTCATATCCACCTATCCTTTGCAGATCAGGCATAATTGCAACATTCCACCTTAAAGTGCCATAAAACAGGTTGAGATCCGTGCATATCCTAAAAGGGCTAATTCATTTAAAATAGTTTGCATAAAAAATTGTTTAAAAATTGCGGGCAAGTATTTTAAAATTTTCAAAAATAAGCAAAATGAATTACATAGCTAAGCTGCCTGGAGCAGCTAACTCCACCCCTCTTATCAGTGTTTAGACACAGGCATTGTATTTCAACTGAGTTCACAGCTTCTAGGCACGTTCACATTTGCATTTTACCAAAAGAACAATAAACTTAGATACAGCCATAAAAGGAATTGTGTGTGGGGAGTTAGTTTTACAATTCAGAAACTAAAAAGAAAGGGTTAATGGCGAGGCACTGCAGTATAAATTTGCAGGTAAAGTAATTAAAGTACATATTATTACATTGTATCTCTATCCCAACTTGTTTTATGTCCCTTTAATACTAGAAGTTAGGTAAGTCACATAAGGAAGGCTCCAATAGCATCACGTTTTTGTATTTTAAAAGTGTGTGTTTTTTAATCTGTGAATACATCTACGATTAAGGCTATACGCCGAAACATGTCAGATGAATTCCACTATGTGTTTGCTTTTTAACTATTGATTAATATACTTCTAGCTTTTATCTAAACAACCTTAAAAAAGTGCCGACTACTTGTTTTTTTTTTATCCTGCAATTTACCCTTTAAGCCAGTGCACCTTTTAACTCGGACATCCTCAAACTTGGCCCTCCAGAGGTTTTGGAACTACATATCCCATGATGCTCAGCCAGGATATCAGCTGGCTGAGCATCATGGGAAATGTAGTTCCAAAACCTCTGGAGGGCCACGTTTGAGGATGTCCTAACTACAACTGGGATGATTGGAACCTAATTGGTGACTCGAGCAGCATGTGGTCATGGGCCGGCTCTGGATTGGCTGAGACACGATCACTGATCGGAAACAAACAGAGCAGTGTGAAGTCGGACACGGACCGCGAGAAGTGCCTGTGTCTACCGAAATTGATTCACCTAGGATCGGCAGTGTGAGTACTCTTCCCCTTTGGAGGACAGCGGGGAGCTGGCTAACGAGGTGAAATGTAGTGGTATATATAAACACTTGCCATTTGAATCTGCATATCCCGTATATGCATGTCCCGTGACCTGAACGATTTGTATTGGAATTGCCATTACTACTATTCAAGTGCTACATTTCGTACTGTTTGGTATGATAGAGAACACATCTTGGCTTTGTGTGTATATAAGCCATCAGCCAATTACAGACTATAATACGTCTAATACAGTGAACTCTTGCACATGATCTGTAGGAGATAGTTCCTCAGAAAGTGTGCATGTAAAAAGACTGCGAACAAACTGATAATGGAAGTAAATTGTAAAGTTGTTTAACCCCCTAAGGATACACAACATATGTCTGTGTTTTTAAGGGTTTTTCAGCCCGTAATATTGCTGATCTCACCAACAGCGGCCATACTACGCTAATACTATATATGACTCACTCCCTGAGACATTCGTAAATAGCATTGTCTTACCTCTGTCAGCAAGACCCGCACTATTTAACCCCATACAGTAAAAATTACAACACGCCGGCTGTCATGGGGACATAATGGCTAAAAGAGTCTGCACTCAGTTAGTAAATCACCATAAAATAAGCTACTGAGCCGTTGTTTGTTCATGCGAGAGTACTTCTCTTTTTGCATGTATTTGTAATATGACCCAAGGGAAGTCTCCCTAAGGGTGATGGGGGGGATCATACGTGAACTCCTTGCCTAATGTGCTTAGAGAAATATGGCTACACCTCACTGACTAGGCCCAAAGAAGGCAAAACAATTGTCTGGGGTTGCCACATCCTTGTTCAGAAATGGTTTTCACTGTCATTTCAGGGCTGGACTGACCTTGTTAGGCAGGATCAGACTGATATTCGTCAGGAAAGTTCTCTGTGAAAAGCACAATTGGGCTAAAAGAGGCTGCTTCCAGGTTGTAAATCACTATAGAACAAGCTACTGAGCTGTTGTTCGTTCTTGAAAGAGTGTTTCTCTCTGTATTAAGGGGTTAAATATGTATACTCTGAGTCATGAAAGTTTAATTTTGACTTTAGTGTCCCATTAATTCTAAGACTTGATATGTAAGCAACTATTTTACTACCATCAGTAGTATTTCACTGCATTGCAAAAGTTCTGCATGTAAAATACATGTCTTAAAAATTTGAAACTGTCATTTGTTAGAAAAGTGTGCAATGTTTTGCAGACCTGGGAAACACCTCTTGAAAAGTCTCTTGAATGTTGCTTATCTTCCTATGCAGTGCCATTTAGGGGCATATATAAATGAGCTCATTTATGTATCGGCCAATCACTGTACAACATGTAGGAGTGTCTGAGTTCATTCCGTGGAATGCAGAACCCTAACTGCTATTG